>NW_026974644.1:0-38792 GCF_015220805.1 Pogoniulus pusillus
TTACTTGTAAGGCATCAATAGCTCAGCATACCATAACAATCTGAGGGTCAGCCTCTGGGGCTGGCTAAACTCTGCCCACCTGCAGCTGCACTCCACCACCTGCAGCTGCATGTGGGGGGAAGCTACCCTGTGCCTGCTATCTAAACTCCCAAGATGGATTCAAGGACATTCCCAGCACGGGTTGCTCATGTTTATAATTCTTGTGTGCTGTGCTAACTAGAATTTCTCCAACACTTCTCCCCACCTCTTCACGAGACAAGATTATCGCTTCAGCACCACTATCCACCACCCGGTATACATAGTCAGTTATAGTTTCATGAGGCATGCAGGAATAAACTTCCCTAAACTCACGCATCTGTAGCGCCGTGTATGGTCTAGTCTTCGTGTTCGTGGTTTTATTCCCTCGTTGGGTTTGAATGGTTTTGGATGCGAAGAGAGGGTTTACGGAATAGGTTCTCATGCCTCCGTGTATCTCTTCCACTTCCGTGTCGCTGTCGATTGACGCGGTTCCAGGCTGCGGTGTGGAATGGTGCTACGCAGGCGCACTGCCTCCGCCGCTCCCTAATGGCGGTTTGGGGCGTGGTTGCTGAGAAGATGGCTCTGGTTGTGGAAGCGGTTGGGAAGATGGCAGCCTTGGGGCTCGTGGCGGCCACGGGGTTTGTGAAGAAGGTGTCGGCGTTGGCGTGGACTGAGGTTGGATCGACCGCTCTGTTTGCGTCTGTGCCGGCACTTTGGTCGGCAAAGCCGGTTGTGCTGGTGGCAGCGTTTGTCGATCTGATGCATGCGATGAAGAGACGGGTGTAGACCGTGCTGAGAGCTGACGTGACTGGGGCATTTGAAATAGAGTCCCTAAATCATACATTCCGGAGGCCGGCATTTCGGCACAGGATGGCGGCGGCGGTGAAGGAATTGAAACAGGTTGCGGCATTTGGACCAGAGAAGGAGCAATTGGCAAACCCTGGTAAGCTCCTGACTCTCTCCGATGGACCGTGGGTTGTGGTGTACCAGTCACTGATCGTGGCTGTGATGGCTGAGCCGTTTGAATAGGGATAAAGGACGACAAGCCCAGGGAAGCTGTTGATTCCCGGTGGTGGGCCACGGGCTGCAGTGTGCTCACACGTGACCCAGATCTAGACCGTGCCACATGGGTTAACACTGTCTATTTTTTCTCCCAAGAGTTTCATCTCTCCCATTACCGTGGGTTCCGCACGAAAGCGTGTGCTCTGTCTAGCCACCTCTGCATCTCTCAAGGCCGCATCCCTCTCATTTTGGAGCAACCTGTTCTCACGCTGGGCAGCTTCTAAATTAATACCACACCGGACATTTTCCTCTGTCAAACTCCTAACTTCAGATTTCAGCTCCTCAATCGTTCGCTCCCAGTACCCTCACTCTCAACAGAAACAATCCTCTAACTCCTTCGAATCGTCTCTCATCTTTCCTAATTTAACTCTAAAGCCATTGCATTCGCTTTGAGCATGAACTAGAAATGCCGCCAACTGCACAAAATTCTCAATATCTATTCCTTCAACTTCTTTAAAGTCCGTATACATCGCAATAAGCGAATCTGCTGACTTATCGATCTAGGCTAACATCGGCAAGCATGTCCACGGCTTTCCGTATATCAGAAGACTCAAAGACAGACACGAACCTTGAAAGCAGATTTAATCCTGCCAGCGCTTCTGCAGCCTCTGCTGCCGCAGACTCTCCTCCCTGTGCCATTATGAGCTTTCTGCCGTTACTCTGTATTTACCTCATCCTGCTGACTACGCCAATTTGTCGTGGAACGCAGTTTCACGAGAAATTCATGGGGAAAACACGTGAGGCTGGCTTGCAAAGACCAAGTGATTTATTGCTAAAATGTGAAGATCCCCTTCCCGAAAACCGAGTTACCCACGTGAAATTCTTTGATGAGGCTAGAGTAACATTTCAGAAAATGGTAAATAAAAGAGAGTCTATGATTTTCTTTAAGAGTTCTTTGAGTCTTTGAAGTTGTTGAGTCTTGATTTTTAAGAATTCATCAGTCTACTCACAGTCAGCAGCTTAGCAGGGTTTCGGAGCACCACTAGGGCGTTGTCCCTTTTCCCCGGCCAGGATCGGGTCCAAGCAGGCCCTCGGCCTCTCAGGACCGGGTGTCAGCAGTCTTACGCCGGGCTGAGGCCGAAGCAGGCAAGCATGCTGGAGCAGGCTGATCGGTCGGAACAGGCCGCAGGCAGGTAGCTGGCTTGGTAGCTGGTAGGTTGGTGCCTCGCAGGGTACAGTAGCGGCAGCGGCGCCGATCCAGGCAGACACACCATTTTTATAATGTTCAAAAGAGGTGTGCTCACCAGTTCTGACAATTTTTATGATATTTTTACAGATTGGTACAAAGTTATAATCAACCTGTATAATTGGACAATTCTTACCAAAACAACCTGTAGGACCACCCAGAGTTCGGCCCATCAGCAGGTGGTCAATGTGCATGAGAACCAAGGCCGAAAACTGGAAAACAAGGCCAATGTTTACCTTTTATCTTCCCTAGTGAGGAAACTTCTCATGGGAGTAGAAAATTGTTTTGGTTTTACGATGCTTCTGGCTTACAATGTGAGACACTGTAACTAACATGACATGGGGACCTTTCAGGGGCTTTGCCACCCTCCATGACAGCTGTTAAGGCCCTTCTGGCACCTGCTAAGGCAAAAGCTAAGACAAAGTGTGGTTCACAGGAGGATGTAAGAGAGGGGACCTCTGGTGATCAGCAAGAGGAGGAAGAGGAGGTAGTTAGTCTGCGAGACCTCGCGAATGTGCTGAGACATCAATAATCAAACGAGAGGAGCACTGTGAGGTTGACTGCCAAGAGAGAGGATGGTTCCAATGAGTTTAGGAGTGCTATGAGGAAGGTTCTGTTAGGCCAGGGACAACCAGATCAACAGGAGGAAGAGGAGGACGATCTCCTTTTATGACCAGGTTACCCGCCTGGTGAATGTGGGGAAGGCTGTGGATGTAGTCTACTTGGACTTCAGCAAAGCCTTTGACACTGTCTGCCACAAGAAGCTCCCAGCCAAGCTGGCAGCTCATGGTTTGGACAGATTCACTCTGTGCTGGATCAAGAACTGGCTGGGTGGCAGAGCTCAGAGAGTGGTGGTGAATGGTGCCACATAGAATCATGGAATCATAGAATCAGCCAGGTTGGAAGAGACCTCCAAGATCATCCAGTCCAACCTATCACCCAGCCCTAACCAATCAACTAGACCATGGCACTAAGTGCCTCATCCAGTTGGCAGCCAGTCACTAGTGGTGTTCCCCAAGGATCAGTGCTGGGCCCAGTCCTGTTCAATATCTTTATTGATGATCTGGACGAGGGCATTGAGTCCAGCATGAGTAAGTTTGCAGATGACACCAAGCTAGGAGCAGGTGTTGATCTGTTGGAAGGTAGGAGAGCCCTGCAGAGGGACCTGGACAGGCTGGATGGGTGGGCAGAGGCCAATGGGACGAGATTTAACAAGGCCAAGTGCAGGGTTCTGCACTTTGGCCACAACAACCCCAAGCAGCGCTATAGGCTGGGGACTGAGTGGCTGGAGAGCAGCCAGGAGGAAAGGGACCTGGGGGTACTGATAGATAGTAAGCTGAAGATGAGCCAGCAGTGTGCCCAGGTGGCCAAGAGAGCCAATGGCATCCTGGCCTGCATCAGGAACAGTGTGGCCAGTAGGACAAGGGAGGTTATTCTTCCCCTGTACTCAGCACTGGTCAGGCCACACCTTGAGTGCTGTGTCCAGTTCTGGGCCCCTCAATTCAAGAAAGATGTTGAGGTGCTGGAACATGTCCAGAGAAGGGCAACAAAGCTGGTGAGGGGCACAAATCCTATGAGGAGAGGCTGAGGGAGCTGGGGTTGTTTAGCCTGGAGAAGAGGAGGCTCAGGGGTGATCTTATTACTGTCTACAACTACCTGAAGGGGCATTGTAGCCAGGTGGGGGGTGGCCTCTTCTCCCAGGCAACCAGCAATAGAACAAGGGGACACAGTCTCAAGTTGTGCCAGGGTAGGTATAGGCTGGATATTAGGAAGAAGTTCTTCACAGAGAGAGTGATTTCCCATTGGAATGGGCTGCCCAGGAAGGTAGTGGAGGCACCATCCCTGGGGGTCTTCAAGAAAAGACTGGATGAGGCACTTAGTGCCATGGTCTAGTTGATTGGTTAGGGCTGGGTGCTAGGTTGGACTGGATGATCTTGGAGGTCTCTTCAAACCTGGTTGATTCTCTGATTCTATGATTCTATGACATCCAGGACTCCAATGATCCACTCAGAGAGGTCAGGGAAGTTAGAAAGGAATACTCAAGGGAATCAGGTGAGCCAATCCTAAGCTGGCTAGTAAGGGTTATAGTTGTTGGAGATTCTGTCTTGAGGGGGACAGAGGGACCCATTTGTCATCCCGACCCGTCTCACAGGGAGGTCTGCTCCCTTCCTGGTGCCCGGGTTAGGGACATAACCAGGAGAATCCCTAACCTAATACAGCCCTCCGATTATTACCCCTTGCTGGTAATACAGGCTGGCAGGGATGAAATTGAAAAGAGGGGTACCAGGGCAATCAAAAAGGAATTTAAGGCCCTGGGGAAATTGATAGATGGGGCAGGAGCGCAGGTGGTGTTCTGCTCAGTTCCCTCTGTGGCAAGGGAGTTCACAGAGAGGAACAGCAGAACCTACGATATCAACAAATGGCTCAAGGGATGTATAGGGTTAACACTCCTGGGGGAGTGACCCTGAACCTGACCCTAGGGGTCTTGGCCCCTCCTCAGGGGTGGGCCACACTCCAGGTGATGGTTAGCCCACTCCCCCCACTTCCTGCGGTATAAAAGAGGAGCACTTCCTGCTCCTCGCTCTCTTCTCTCTTGCTCGTTCCTCCTCTACCTGCGTTCATGATCACACACACACACTGATACTGCATACCAGCCACGAGGCAGAGACACCATCACACACTCGGGTTGTATCCATCCCTGTTTTGTATTTTGCTGTTTTCCCTTCCTTATCCTTTGTAAACTCCCCTACCTCCAATCCCTTTTTTTTTCTAAGTTATTGTTAAACTTTTCCTTTTTAACTTCCAAATCGAGTGAGATTGATTTATTGGGGTGTCCCTACCTTTTATCTCTCTCCCTGTCTTTTGGGGAAAGGAGGGGGAGGAGGAGAGGGCACTCTATAAACTCTATAAACTCTATAAATTGTCATTGGGTCTACCAAATTTATAAGAGTCTCTGGGAACTTGCATTTGAACCTAAGACAATTTATTTGGCGTCTCAACGTGGGGCTAGGTAGAAAGAATTCTTTCAGAGAAGATTTGGAAGTTAAAAAATGGATATTCTGAAAGTCTTAATCATTAACGCATTTGCATGGCTGTTGTGGGGCTGGCTGCTAAAGTTTATAAGTTACCATGTCTTCTGGATTGTCATTGATATGCTCTGGGAATATTCTAAGCATTTGCCTGCCCGAGTCTATGCCTATTTCCTGAATTCTGTTAGTAATATCACTGTGTTTAGAAATGTTTCTGGAACATGGAATCAATCTGAGTATATGCATTGGAGCACAGAAGCTCCAGATATTTTGGGCGAGAAATGGTACTGGATAGCTGTTATTTCACTGTGTGTAAATCTGGGTTTGGGAATTAATAAGATAGCGGTGAACTGGGACATGTGGAAATATCGGGTGGGCGCCGCCATTAGGGTGCTTAGGGGGAGGGGTGGTCCTCACTGCCCCAGCTGCAGCTGCGGGGGATGGGCGACAGGGCAGACCGCCCCTAGCGCGGCTCCGCCCCGAACTCCGCCTCCGGTCCCGCCCAGGGCAGCCCCCCGGACCCTGCCCCCTCAGCCCAGCCCCCTTCACCTAGCGCCAATTACCACGCGGCCAGCAAGATCAAATCAAAACCCTCCCGCAGATACCGATCCAGGGCAAGGGACCTCTTCGGGAACCAGCACCCCCCAGCAACAGCAACCAGCTGGAAATGGACCTGATAATGGAGTGATCCTTATCAGCTCCACGCCCAGAAAGGAAATCAGGCACATAAGGCAGGAGTATGCAAGGGCAAACGGACAGTCCCTTTTAGCCTGGCTTTTGAAATGCTGGGATGCAGGAGCAGAAACCGTGGACCTAGATCACAGGGAGGCAAAGCAGCTGGGATCCTTGTCGAGGGATGGAGGTGTGGATAAGGAGCTGGGAAGGCTCGATGGTACCCACTCACTTTGGGCCAGGCTTCTGATAGCTGTGAGGTACAGGTACCCGACTAAGGATGACATGATTTTCCATCCCCTTAGATGGACAGATATGGAACAGGGTATCTCATACCTGAGGCAAATGGCGGTTCAAGAGATAATATATGGAGCCGACCAGAGGCCCTCGGACCCTGATGATGTCCGCATGAAGCCAGCCCTCTTAAAGAAACTGACCCAGTGTGCCCCTCCCACATATGCCCCCACATTGGGAGCACTGCTGCTGGGCAGAGACCCCAACAACCTTCCCACAATCAGGGAGTTTGTGAATGACCTAAGACAGTTTGAAGACAGTTTGTCGAGGAAAACCTTAATTGCCACTGTAGAGACCCTCACCCAAGAAATGAACGAGCTGAAAGCCTCTTTCTCTGAAATGCAGAAGGCAGAGGATGACTGCTCTTCACCTTCAGAATGGGTGCAAGTCTCAGCTATAAGGAACACACGCCGCCGTGCTCCTCCTCCTCCCCGCAGGAGACCAGCCCAGAGCAGACAGGGTACACACAGGGGGTCACTCTGGAGAACACTGTGTGACCATGGGGAAAACATGGATAGATGGCATGGCCAGCCCACCTCAGCTCTATGGGCCAGGGTAAGGGAACTGCAGGGGACAAACACAGGGAATAACTCCTCCAGAAGAGGGGTTGCCCCAGTGTCCCGCAGGCAGCGCTCTCGCTCAAGGGGTGGTGAAGCCAGTAACTCAGGTCCATGTGCCTCATGCAGTCACACTGCTCAGAATTAGAGGTGCCCTGTCTCCAGCCAGGCGGAGGCCAGGGATAACAGAGTATATTGGGACGTGTTTGTGAAATGGCCTGGCACTTCTGAAGCCAAGAAGTACAGAGCGTTGGTAGACACCGGTGCCCAATGCACTCTGATCCCCTCCAGCCACAGGGGGACAGATACTGTTACAATTGCAGGAGTCACAGGGGGGTCTCAGGAGTTGACTGTGCTGCAGGCTGAGATAAGCCTCACCGGGAATGTGTGGGAGAAGCACTCCATAGTAACTGGCCCTGATGCACCTTGCATCCTGGGGATCGACTTTCTCCGGGAAGGGTACTTTAAAGATCCGAAGGGGAACAAGTGGGCTTTTGGCATAGCAGCTGTAGAGACTGCAGACAAAGAGCAGCTGTCTATCATGCCTGGCTTGTCAGATGACCCTTCCGTGGTTGGTACCCACAAGGTGGAAGATGTCAAGTTACCTATTGCTTCTCGTGTAGTTCATCGCAGGCAATACCGCACCAACAGAGACTCCCTGCTACCCATACAGCAGCTGATTCGCCGCCTGGAGCAGCAGCTTGTCATCAGCAAGAGCCACTCGCCCTTCAACAGCCCGATATGGCCAGTGCGAAAGGAGACAGGGGAGTGGAGACTCACGGTGGATTTCCGAGGCCTGAACGAAGTGACTCCTCCAATCAGCGCAGCCGTGCCTGATATGTTGGAGCTGCAGTATGAACTGGAAACGAAGAAGGCCAAATGGTATGCCACAATTGACATTGCTAATGCCTTCTTCTCCATCCCCATTGCAGAAGAATGTAGGCCGCATTTTGCCTTCACCTGGAGAGGAGACCAGTACCACTGGAACAGACTGCCTCAAGGGTGGAAATACAGCCCTACAATCTGCCATGGCATCATCCAGACTGCACTGGAGAAGGGTGGCGCTCCGGAACATCTGCAGTACATCGATGACATCATTGTATGGGGTGAGACAGCAGAGGAGGTCTTCCAGAAGGGTGAGAAGATCATTAATATCCTGTTGGATGCTGGTTTTGCCATTAAGAGAAGCAAAGTGAAAGGGCCTGCCAGAGAGATCCAGTTCCTGGGAGTTCGATGGCAGGATGGCCGACGCCACATCCCTATGGATGTGGTGAATAAAGTGGCCACTATGGTGGAACCCACTAACCGGAAGGAGACACAATCCTTCCTGGGGTTTGTGGGCTTTTGGAAGATGCACATTCCCGGGTACAGTCAAATTGTGAAACCCCTTTTTGACGTTACAAGAAAGAGGAATAACTTTGGGTGGGGACCTGAGCAGCAGGTGGCATTTGACCAGATCAAACGAGAGGTGGTCCATGCCATGGCCTTGGGACCAGTTCGAACCGGCCCAGAGATTAAGAACATTCTCTACACAGCAGCCGGTGAGAATGGTCCTAGCTGGAGCCTATGGCAGAAAGCTCCTGATGAGACAAGAGGCCGCCCACTCGGGTTCTGGAGCAAGGCGTACAAAGGCTCAGAGACCAAGTATACCCCCACAGAGAAAGAAATCCTAGCTGCCTATGAGGGAGTCAGAGCTGCCTCTGAGGTGATTGGGACGGAGTCACCACTCCTTTTAGCTCCAAGGCTTCCAGTCCTGACTTGGATGTTTAAAGGGAAGGGTTCGACTCCGCACCATGCCACAGATGCCACTTGGAGTAAGTGGATGGCTCTGATAACTCAGAGGGCTAGGATGGGGACTCTCGAGCGTCCAGGCATTGTAGAGGTCATCACCAACTGGCCAGAGGGCACTGATTTTGGAAAGCCAGCAGAAGAGAAGACAGTGACCCGTGCCGAGGAAGCCCCCCCATACAGTGACCTCCCTGAGGAGGAAAAGGCATATGCTCTCTTCACAGATGGATCCTGCCGCCTGGTAGGCAGCAAGCGAAGATGGAAGGCTGCCGTCTGGAACCCTACACGCAGGGTTGCAGAGGCAAGAGATGGAGAAGGTGAATCCAGCCAGTATGCTGAGGTGAAAGCCATCCAGCTGGCCCTGGACATTGCAGAACGAGAGCAGTGGCCAATGCTATACATCTACACCGACTCATGGATGGTAGCAAATGCCTTATGGGGGTGGCTGAAGGAGTGGAAGAGAAATGATTGGCAGAGAAAAGGGAAGCCTATTTGGGCTGCTGATCTCTGGCAAGACATTTCTGCACGCCTGGACAAACTACCAGTTAAAATCCGACACATCAGTGCTCACATCCCAAAGAGCAGAGCCACTGAAGAACAGCAGCATAACCACCAAGCTGACCAGGCTGCCCACATCTGCCAGATTGACCTGGACTGGAAACACAAAGGTGAACTGTTCTTAGCTCGGTGGGCACATGACTCTTCTGGTCACCAAGGAAGAGATGCCACATACCAATGGGCCCGAGACAGGTCCGTGGACATATCCATGGAGGCCATAACTCAGGTTATCCATGAATGTGACATCTGTGCCACCATAAAGCAAGCCAAGCGCATGAAGCCTTTGTGGTACGGGGGAAGGTGGTCAAAGTACAGATATGGGGAGGCCTGGCAGATTGATTACATCACTCTGCCTCGGTCTCGTAGTGGCAAGCAGTATGTGTTAACCATGGTGGAGGGAAGCACGGGGTGGCTGGAAACCTACCCAGTACCTCATGCTACTGCCCGTAACACCATTCTGGGCCTGCAGAGCCACATCCTGTGGAGACACGGAACCCCAGAGAGAATTGAGTCAGACAATGGGACCCATTTCAAGAACCACCTTGTAAGCAACTGGGCAAAAGAGCATGGGATAGAATGGGTTTACCACATCCCATACTACCCACAGGCTGCAGGAAAGATTGAGCGACACAATGGTCTGCTGAAAACCACCCTGAAGGCTATGGGAGGTGGAACTCTCAGAAACTGGGAGAAGCACCTTGCAGAAGCCACTTGGCTGGTGAACAGCAGGGGATCAGTTAACAGAGCTGGTCCTGCTCAGTCTGCCCTACTGCCCATAGTTGAGGGAGATGGAGTTCCTGTAGTCTGTGAAAGGAATCTACTGGGAAAGACTGTGTGGGTTGCTCCTGCCTCTGGTGGGGGAAAACCTATCAAAGGGGTGGTATCTGCAGAGGGTCCTGGTCACACATACTGGGTGATGATGGAAACTGGTGTTATCGAGTGTGTCCCTCAGAGAAATCTCTCTTTAGCTGAAAAGGTTTTGAAATCTCAGAGTTGATTCCATGTGTTCCAGATACTTTCAGGTTATCTTGTATTATAGTTGTATCATAGTTGTGCAATACTTGTATCATAGTTGTGCAATACTTGTATTATAGTTCATAAGGGGTTACAAGTTGTTTTTGTAGTTATACCCTCACCACTACACGGCGTCCAACAGAACCTACATGACAGCAGCAGCTATCCAGAGTCCTACAACATCGCATCACACCACGGCGTCCAACCAGAACCCTGCATCTGATTCGTCACTGATGCCCTGCAGTGAGAGACTGTTCCTGATTTCCCTCCAGAGGATGTCTACAGCCATCTCATCCACACCTGTTTCCCTGATGCCAGACACCAAGAGAGACTGTTCCTGATGTTTTTTCTTCACAGAGGGAAAAGACTTTCCTGAGTTCCAACAAGAACTGTTCCTGTTTCACTGACTTTTCTTCCGTTCCTGCCCTGCTCACATCTCAGCAACCTGCACCGGACCAGAGGAGCACATCGCCTTGAGATACAGCCGGGGACCAAGAAGGACTTTAAGAACTCTTAACCCATGGACACCTTTTTCCCATCTTTGGAGAAGAAGACTGTTCTTAGGAAGGTGGAAGTGGTCTAACCAAGGGGTGGAATGTATAGGGTTAACACTCCTGGGGGAGTGACCCTGAACCTGACCCTAGGGGTCTTGGCCCCTCCTCAGGGGTGGGCCACACTCCAGGTGATGGTTAGCCCACTCCCCCCACTTCCTGCGGTATAAAAGAGGAGCACTTCCTGCTCCTCGCTCTCTTCTCTCTTGCTCGTTCCTCCTCTACCTGCGTTCATGATCACACACACACACTGATACTGCATACCAGCCACGAGGCAGAGACACCATCACACACTCGGGTTGTATCCATCCCTGTTTTGTATTTTGCTGTTTTCCCTTCCTTATCCTTTGTAAACTCCCCTACCTCCAATCCCTTTTTTTTTCTAAGTTATTGTTAAACTTTTCCTTTTTAACTTCCAAATCGAGTGAGATTGATTTATTGGGGTGTCCCTACCTTTTATCTCTCTCCCTGTCTTTTGGGGAAAGGAGGGGGAGGAGGAGAGGGCACTCTATAAACTCTATAAACTCTATAAATTGTCATTGGGTCTACCAAATTTATAAGAGTCTCTGGGAACTTGCATTTGAACCCAAGACAAGGGATGGTGCCAGCGGCGGCATTTTGGGTTCTTTGACCACAAGGGAACTTTTACTGCGCCGGACCTACTTGATCGTGATGGGGTGCAATTGTCTAGGAGGGGCAGGAGAATCCTGGCAACGGAGTTGGCAGGGCTCATTAGGCGGGCTTTAAACTAGGTCTGAAGGGGGTGGGTGAGGCAATTACTCTCTCTGAGAAGGAGAGAGTGGGAAGGAAACTAGGGGCTATTGGAGAATCGAGAGCCCAGGTGAAGTGCATCTACACCAATGCACGCAGCTTGGGTAACAAGCAGGAAGAATTGGAAGTCCTGGTCCACCAGGGTGACTATGATATAGTTGCCATTTCAGAAACTTGGTGGGATGACAGGCATGACTGGGCTGCTATACTGGGGGGATATAACCTCTTCAGGAGAGATAGGCAAGGGAGAAGAGGAGGAGGGGTGGCTCTGTATATTAGGGAGTCACTCCATGCCACTGAGCTTGAGGTGAGGGATGAAGGGGTTGAGAGCCTGTGGGTTAAAATCAGAGGGAGGACTAACAAATCTGACATCGTGGTTGGAGTCTGTTATAGACCACCCGACCAGGATGAAGAAACAGACGAGATATTTTACAAACAGATGGAGGCTGTCTCAAGATCAGATCTTGTCCTTGTGGGCGACTTTAACCTGCCAGATATCTGCTGGGAACTTAATTCAGCAGAGAGGAGGCAGTCTAGGAGATTTCTAGAGTGCATGGAGGACAGCTTCATGTCCCAGCTGTTAAATGAGCCTACAAGGGGTCAGCCTCAGCTTGACCTGTTGCTGTCCAACAGAGAAGGGCTGGTAGGAGATGTGGCAGTGGGAGGCTGCCTGGGGTGTAGTGATCACGAGTTAGTGCAGTTTTCAATATGCAGGGAGGTAGGGAGACAATACAACAAAACCTACACCTTGGACTTTTGGAGGGCAAACTTCAATTTGCTTCGGAAACTTATTTCCAAAGTCCCCTGGGCAGCAGTCCTTGAGAACAAAGGGGTCCAGGATAGTTGGACCTACGTTAAACAGGAGCTCTTGAAGGCACAGGAGCTGGCAGTTCCCATGTGCCGAAAGATGAGTTGGCGGGGAAGGCGACCAGCCTGGATGAGTAAACAGCTCCTGAAGGAATTGGGGGAAAAAAAGAGGGTGTATCACCTCTGGAAGGAGGGGAAGGCTTCTCCTGACGTGTTTAAGGAGATAGACAGATTATGCAGGAGAAAAATTAGAGAGGCTAAGGCCCAGCTAGAACTTAGGCTGGCCACTTCCGTGAAGGATAACAAAAAGCACTTTTCTAAATTTATCAACGCTAAAAGGAAGGGCAAGAAGAGCCTCCACTCCTTACTGGACCAGGAGGGGAATACTATAACTGATGATGTAGAAAAGGCTGAGGTCCTGAATGCCTTCTTCCCCTCAGTTTTCAACAGTAAGGAGGGAGGAGTTCAGGGCAAGTGGCCTCTTGAACTGGGGGATGGGGTCGGGGAGCAGTGTGTTCCCCTGGAAATTCATGAAGAATTAGTTCAGGACCTGCTGAGCCATCTGGACACCCACAAGTCCATGGGACCAGATGGGATCCATCCCAGGGTGCTGAGAGAGCTGGCAGCTGAGCTGGCCAAGCCGCTCTCCATCATTTTCCATCAGTCCTGGCTCACCGGAGAGGTCCCAGGAGGCTGGAAAATGGCCAACGTGGTCCCCATCCACAAGAAGGGTCGGATGGAGGAACCTGGGAACTACAGACCTGTCAGCCTGACCTCAGTGCCAGGGAAACTGATGGAACAGGTTATCTTGGGGGTGATAGGAGCACACCTAAGGGATGGCAAAGGGCTCAGGTCCAGCCAGTATGGGTTTAGGAAGGGCAGATCCTGCCTTTCTAACCTGATCTCCTTCTATGATCAGGTGACCCGCTTGGTCGATGTGGGGAGGCCTGTGGATGTGGTCTATCTGGACTTCAGCAAGGCCTTTGACACTGTCCCCCACAGCAAACTGCTGGCTAAGCTGTCAGCCCATGGCTTGGATAGCAACACTCTGTGCTGGGTTAGGAACTGGCTGGAGGGCCGGACCCAGAGAGTGGTGGTGAATGGCGCCACATCCAGCTGGCGGCCAGTCACTAGTGGTGTCCCTCAGGGATCTGTGCTGGGCCCCATCCTCTTTAACATCTTCATTGATGATCTGGATGAGGGCATGGAGTCAGTCATCAGCAAGTTTGCAGATGACACCAAGCTGGGGGCAGATGTGACTGAGTTGGAGGGCAGAAGGGCTCTGCAGCGGGACCTTGACCGCCTGTACAGATGGGCAGAGTCCAATGGGATGGGGTTCAATAGCTCCAAGTGCAGGGTGCTGCACTTTGGCTACAACAACCCCATGGAGAGATACAGGCTAGGGTCGGAGTGGCTGGAGAGCAGCCAGACAGAGAGGGATCTGGGGGTACTGATTGATACCCGCCTGAACATGAGCCAGCAGTGTGCCCAGGTGGCCAAGAGAGTCAGTGGCATCCTGGCCTGCATCAGGAATGGTGTGGTCAGCAGGAGCAGGGAGGTCATTCTGTACTCTGCACTGGTTAGACCACACCTTGAGTATTGTGTTCAATTCTGGGCCCCCCAGTTTAAAAGGGACGTTGAGATGCTTGAGCGTGTCCAGAGAAGGGCGACGAGGCTGGTGAGGGGCCTTGAGCACAAGCCCTATGAGGAGAGGCTGAGGGAGCTGGGATTGTTTAGCCTGGAGAAGAGGAGGCTCAGGGGTGACCTTATTGCTGTCTACAACTACCTGAGGGGTGGTTGTGGCCCGGAAGAGGTTGCTCTCTTCTCACAGGTGGCCAGCGCCAGAACGAGAGGACACAGCCTCAGGCTGTGTCAGGGGAGATTTAGGCTTGAGGTGAGGAGGAAGTTCTTCACTGAGAGAGTCATTGGTCACTGGAATGGGCTGCCCGGGGAGGTGGTGGAGTCGCCGTCCCTGGGGCACTTCAAGGCAAGGTTGGACGTGGCACTTGGTGCCATGGTCTAGCCTTGAGCTCTGTGGTAAAGGGTTGGACTTGATGATCTGTGAGGTCTCTTCCAACCCTGATGATACTGTGATACTGTGATACTGTGATTAAGAGTAGAGGAACGTCGAGGATTCAAAGAAGGACTCATTCTGCTTCCTGACCCAGACAGGAATGGCCAAGCCTGGAATCCCATGCACCATTTTGCAGCTTTCCAGCTGCCCCACACACTGGAATATGAAACTTCCTCCTAGCTCCTTTCCTTTGAAGCAGAAACACCTTTTGATCCTTGCTGCTTTGCGGACTCATTCAAATGTGCTTTAGAAAAGTTATTCATTCTGCTTACAGCGCCAGCCAGGAATGCCCTAGCCTTGAATCACATGCATCATTCTGCAGCTTTCCAACAGCGTCACACACTGGTGTTTTGGGTTCAAATTCAGGTTCCCAGAGACTCTAATAACTTTAGTAGACCCAATGACAATTTATAGAATTTATAGAGTTCCCTCCCCTCTTCCCCCTCCTTTTCCCAAAAGACAGGGAGAGAGAGAAAGGAAAGGACACCCAAATAAATCAATCCCACTCGATTTGGAAGTTAAAGAGGAAAAGTTTAACAATAACTTAGAAAAGGTATTGGAGGTAGGGGAGTTTACAAAGGATAATGAAGGGAAAAACAGCAAAATACAAAAAGGGATGGATACAACCCGAGCAATGTGATGGTGTCTCTGCCTCGTGGCTGCCACGTGGTGTACTGGTATGCAGTATGAGTGTGTGGATCATGAGGGAGCCAAGGAAAAGAGGAAGAGACAGGGATCTCCTGTCTCTTTTATACCACAGGAAGTGGGGGGAGTGGGCTAACCATCACCTGGAGTGTGGCCCACCACTGGGGAGGGGCCAAGACCCCTAGGGTCAGGTTCAGGGTCACTCCCTCAGGAGTGTTAACCCTATACAACTGGCAAAAGAAACTTTCTCCAAGCTCCATTACTTTGAAGCAGAAACACTTTTTGATCCCAGCCCCATTGAAGAACCATACAAACGAGGATTCAAAGAAGGACTCATTCTGCTTCCAGACCCAGTCAGGAATGGCCAAGCCTGGAATCCCATGCACCATTCTGCAGCTTTCCATCTCCCTCACACACTGGCAAAAGAAACTTTCTCCTACCTCCTTTCCTTTGAAGAAGAAACACATTTAGATCCTAGCCCCATTGAAGAACCATACAAGTGCGGTTTAGAAAAGGTACTCATTCTGCTTGCAGACCCAGTCAGGAATGGCTTGGCCTGGAATCCCATGCACCATTCTGCAGCTTTCCAGCTGCATCACACACGGGCAAAAGAAACTTTCTCCTAGCTCCTTTCCGTGGAAGCAGAAACAAGTTTTGATCCTTGCTGCTTTGCGGACTCATTTAAATGTGGTTTGAAAAGGCATTCATTCTGCTTACAGCGCCAGCTAGGAATGCCCTAGCATTGAATCACATGCATCATCCTGCAGCTTTCCAACAGCATGACACACTGGCAAAAGAAACTTTCTCCTAGCTCATTTCCTTTGAAGCAGAAACACATTTAGATCTCAGCCCCATTGAAGAACCATAGAAATGCGGCTTAAAAAAGCAATCATTCTGCTTATAGAACCAGCCAGGAATGGCCTAGCCTGGAATGCAATGCTCCATTCTGCAGCTTTCCAGCTCCCTCACACACTGGCAAAAGAAACTTTCTCGTAGCTCCTTTCCTTTGAAGCAGAAACACGTTTGGAGCCTACCTCCATTGTAGAACCATAGAAATGCGTTTTAGAAAAAGTACTCATTCTGCTTCCAGACCCACTCCGGAATGGCCTGGCATGGAATCCCATGCACAATTCTGCAGCTTTCCAACAGTGTCACACACAGGCAAAAGAAACTTTCTCCTAGCTCCTTTCCTTTGAAGCAGAAACACTTTTTGATCCTTGCTGCTTTGCGGACTCATTCATACGTGGTTTAGAAAAGGTACTCATTCTGCTTGAAGACCCAGCCAGGATTGGCCTAGCCTTGAATCATATGCATCATTCTGCAGCTTTCCAACTGCATCACACACTGGCAAATGAAACTTTCTCCTAGCTCCATTACTTCGAAGCAGAAACACTTTTTGATCCCAGCCCCATTGAAAACCATACAAATGTGGCTTCAAAAAAGGACTCATTCTGCTTGCAGACCCACTCAGGAATGGCCTAGCCTGATATCCTATGCACCATTCTGAAGCTTTCCAACTGCGTCACTGTGATGGTTTGGGGGTTACCCCGCCCCCCCACACTTTTGTATTTGCCCCAGCTAACTCAGACGGACCCTGGGAATATAGATGAAGCAATTGATTTACAGCTAGCAGAATTTTCAAGCAGCTATTTACAATATATACAGTTATATACAATTATATACAGAAATATACAAAAGGATAAACAATACAAAAGCACAACTCCCCTCCCAGAAACCTGAGTCCTCAGGAGGGGCTCTCAAACCACCCCAACACCTTCCCCTCGCCCTCTCAACCTTACCCCAGTTCTCAGGAAGAAAAGAGGTGCAGCCAAGAGGTTAGGGAGCAGGGTTAGAAAGCAGTGATGTTAGAAAGATGTGTCTCGGTCTAAGGCAAAAGCAAGAGTGAAGAACAAAATGGAGAAAGTTTACTTCTTCTTCCCAGAGTTCTCAGTGTGCCTGTGAGAGAAGTTGACATCAATTGTTTTCATTTCACTGCCCGTTATCTAGTTCTTTTACCAAAACAGTCTAGCTTGCTTCTAACTAGCACAATCCACCCCTTGTCTACTTCACTCAGAGTATCGCTGAGAATTATCCAATCTAATCTAAACCAATATTTACACTAAAACAATATATACAAGTTCAGTTCACACTTCAATCAGATGTAGGTGATTCAAAAGCTCAGAACAGGGACTCCCAGGTGATGTTGGGTTCATGCTCACGTACTGTAGATTCCATCGTAGATTCTCTCAGTGTTGGGCGCCGATGTTACCTAGAACAGAAAACTCCTAAGAGCTTGAATTTAAACTCTCTCAGCTAAGGTTAAATTTCTCTGTGGAATACACTGGATTTCACCATTCTCCTGCATTACCCAGTATGTATGACCAGGACCTTCAGCAGAAACCACCCCTCGGACAGGTTTCCCTTCGCCCGAAGGAGAAAATACCCAAACAGTTTTCCCTAACAGATTCTTCTCACAAACAACAGGAACTTTATCACTGTCTACTGTTTGGACCAAATCTGATTGTGCAGGTCCTGCTCTGTTTACTGAACCTCTACTATTTACCAACCAGGTAGCTTGTGCTAAATGTTTGTCCCAGTTTTTCAGAGTTCCACCCCCCATGGCTTTTAGGGTGGTTTTCAGCAAAACATTGTAGCGTTCAATCTTCCCTGAAGCTGGTGCATAGTAGGGTATGTGATAGATCCATTCAATACCATGCTCTTTGGCCCAGTTTTTTACAAGATTGTTCTTGAAATGAGTACCATTGTCTGACTCGATTCTCTCTGGAGTTCCATGTCTCCACAAGATGTGTCTTTCCAAACCAACAATGGTGTTACGTGCAGTAGCATGTGGAACTGGATAGGTTTCCAACCATCCAGTGCTGGCTTCTACCATCGTCAGCACATACTGCTTGCCAGAACGAGATCGAGGTAAAGTGATGTAGTCAATCTGCCAGGCTTCACCGTACTTGTACTTTGACCATCTCTCACCATACCATAAGGGCTTGATTCGCTTAGCCTGCTTAATAGCAGCACAAATGTCACAGTCATAGATGACTTGGGTGATAGCGTCCATGGACAAGTCAATTGACCTATCACGAGCCCATCGGTATGTTCCATCTCTGCCTTGATGTCCAGATGAGTCATGGGCCCACCGAGCTAAGAACAGCTCACCTCGGTGTTTCCAGTCAAGGTCAAGGTCAAGTTCAGAGTTAGTGTCAACTTGAGCAATCTTAGCAGCTTGATCTGCCTTCTGGTTATGTTGATGTTCCTCAGTAGCTCTGCTGTTAGGCATGTGTGCGTCTACGTGCCGCACCTTCACTGGAATTTTCTCCAGCCGTGCATCAGTGTCCTGCCATAGATCAGCACACCAAATAGGCTTTCCTTTCCTCTGCCAACCATTCTTCTTCCAGTCCTTCAGCCAACCCCATAGAGCATTGGCTACCATCCACCAGTCGGTGTAGAGGTAAAGGATAGGCCAATTTTCACGTTCAACCACATCAAGAGCAAGTTGAACAGCTTTTACCTCAGCGAACTGACTGGATTCTCCTTCGCCATCTTTCGTTTCGGTAACTCTCCTGGTTGGACTCCAAACCACTGACTTCCATATTCGCTTGTTCCCAACAAGACGACAGGAACCATCTGTGAACCAAGCATAGTTCTTTTCCTGATCAGAGAGATCACCATAGGGAGGAGCTTCCTCAGCACGAGTTATTTTCTCCTCTGGAGGTTTGGCACAGTCTGTGCCTTCCGGCCAGCTGGTGATCACCTCCACCAGACCAGGTCGGTCAAGATTACCCATTCGTGCTTGTTGGGTTATCAAAGCCATCCATTTAGACCAGGTTGCATCTGTGGCATGATGTGGTGATGAACCTTTGCCCTTGAACATCCAGTTGAGAACTGGCAGTCTAGGAGCTAAAAACAATTGTGACTCAGTTCCAATCACTTCAGAAGCTGCTTTCACTCCCTCATAGGCTGCTAGAATCTCTTTCTCTGTTGCAGTGTAATTTGTCTCTGAACCTCTGTAGCAACGTCCCCAGAAACCAAGTGGACGACCACGTGTCTCATTTGGAGCTCTCTGCCAAAGACTCCAAGTTGGACCATTTTCACTGGCAGCCGTGTACAGAATGTTTTTAATGTCCGGACCAGATCTCACAGGTCACACGCCCACTGCATGGACTACTTCTCGCTTAATTTGATCAAAGGCTCCTTGTTGTTCAGGTCCCCACTCGAAATTGTTTCTCTTACGAGTCACATCATGCAGAGGTTTGACAATCTGACTGAAACCAGGAATGTGTAGTCTCCAAAATCCCACCACACCAAGGAAAGAAAGTGTGTCCTTCTTACTGGTGGGAACTGCCATAGTAGAGACTTTGTAGATCACATCCTGAGGAATGTAACGGCGACCATCCTGCCACCGCACTCCCAGAAACTGAATTTCTTTGGCAGGTCCTTTGACCTTGTCTCTCTTAATGACAAAACCTGCTTGCAACAGAATGTCAATGATTTTGTTACCTTTCTCAAAGACTTCCTCAGCAGTTTGGCCCCACACAATGATGGCGTCGATGTACTGGATGTGCTCTGGAGCTTTACCTTTCTCCAGTGCATTGTGGATGACTGAATGACAGATGGTTGAGCTGTGTTTCCACCCCTGAGGCAAACGGTTGAACTGGTACTGGATTCCTCTCCAGGTGAATGCAAACTGAGGCCTGCACTCCTTTGCTATGGGAATAGAGAAGAAAGCATTAGCAATGTCTATGGTTGCATACCATTTAGCCTCCTTCGATTCCAGCTCATACTGGAGTTCCAGCATGTCTGGCACATCTGCACTCATGGGTGGCGTCACCTCGTTGAGGGCACGAAAGTCAACTGTCAATCTCCAGTCGCCCGTAGGTTTATGCACAGGCCAGATGGGACTGTTGAAAGGTGAATGAGCTTTCTCGATGACAGCCTGACTCTCCAATTGACGAATCAGCTGATGAATGGGCAACAAAGAGTCACGGTTAGTTCTGTACTGCTTGTGATGAACAGTTTGAGTTGCAATTGGCACTTCCAGATCCTCTATGTCATGATGTCCCACAACTGCAGATTCATCAGAAAGTTCAGGTCTAATAGACAATTCCAATTTATCATCCTCAATCTCTACAGATGCTATTCCAAAAGCCCATTTCTGACCCTTAGGATCTTTGAAACAACCTTGTCTCAAAAAGTCAATTCCCAAAATGCAAGGCGCATCAGGACCAGTTACAACAGTATGTGTCTTCCACTCTTTATCAGTCAAACTGATCTCAGCCTGTGTCTTAGTTAACTCTTGAGATCCACCAGTGATTCCAAAGATAGAAATAGACTCTGTCCCTTTGCAATTTGATGGCAATAAAGTACACTGAGCACCTGTGTCAACTAAAGCCCTGTATTTTCGAACTCTTGAACTGCCAGGCCACTTAATGAATACATTCCAATAGATTCGGTTCTCTCCACTATCCCTTTCCTCCTCCTGGCTGGAGGCAGGGCTCCCCTAATGCTGAACATGGCATGTGGGGTGTACACAATGATTGGTGTTGTTGTGAGAGGAACTGCAACTGTTGGAACAATTGCAGTTGCTCTCGGGAGCTGAAGAAGTGACAGCTACTTTCCTGGCATTACTGCCTCTGTTTCTGCCACTCTGCAGTTCCCTGACTCTCTTTGAAAGAGCTGAAGTAGGTTTACCATCCCATTTGTTCATGTTCTCCCCATATGTGTCACGCAGAAGTATCCACAGTGACGCACGTGATTGCTGCTGTCTAGGTGGAATTTGTCTCCTCCTAGGCTGGAATTGCCTTGCAGGAGGTGGGTGTCTGTTCCTGACTGCAGAAACATGCACCCATTCAGACGATGCAGGAACGGTATCCTTTACCAGATTGGTAATGTTTTTGAGATCCTCCTTCAGTTCTTTCATGGTGTCTTTAATCTCTGTGGTCATAGTTTGTATGGCAGAGACTAAACCAGAATGTGAAAAGCTGTCCTCAATCTGCCTGAGCTGATCAGTGAATTCACCAACAGTGAAAGATCTTTCATTATCACTCCTTGATAGAAACTTACTGGCCAAGATGTTAGCATAGGATGAAGGAGCAAGCTTAATCAGCTTCTTCATAAGACCTGTTCCCAAAGGAATATCGTCAGGCTCATGAGTACCATGATCTCCATAAAGCACTTCCTTCACAGCAAACTCCTTCAGAAGCTTAATTCCCTGCTCAACGGTGTTCCACTTCTTGGCAGCCCATGGCAAATCATCTCGGGAAGGACATCTCATAGCCACAGCCAAAAGAAGGCGTGTCCACAAGCTAACCCTACCAAGAGGACTTGCTAGGTGTTTGTCCACTCCACTCTCCTTAGTGAGTGGTCCCAGCTGCTTGGCAGACTTGTCTCCTATCTGCAGAGCATTAGCACCAATGCCACGGCATCTCACTAGCCAGCTTAAGATTGGCTCACCTGATTCCCTTGTGTATTCCTTCCTAACTTCCCTGACCTCTCTGAGTGGATCTTTGGAGCCCTGGATGTCATCTTCCACCTCCTCTTCCACCTGTTGATCTGGTGGTACTGGGCCTAACAGAACCTTCCTCATAGCATTCCTAAACTCATGGGAACCATCCTCTCTCTTGGCAGCTAACCTCACAGCACTCCTCTCACTTGAGTATTGTTGTCTCAGCACATCTACAAGGTCTCGCAGACTAACTATCTCCTCCTCCTCTTCTCCTTGCTGATCACTAGAGGTCCCCTCTCTTACATCCTCCTGCGAACCACTCTTTGTCTTAGCTTTTGTCTTAGCAGGTGCCAGAAAGTCCTGAACAGCAACAGACTTGGATGTGTCTGCTGGAGGATTTGAATCTTTAGCAGTTTGACCTAGAGCATGTGAGTTCAAGTCTGCCTTGCTTTTAACAGGAGGATTTTGGTTCTGGTCTGCTGGCTGGGGGTTCGAATTGGCTGAGCTCGTGTCATTAGGATTTGGACTGACTGGGCTAGCGTTACCAGCATTAGCAGTGTTATTATTTGCCTGTCCTCCTGGGATGCCTGCCAATCCTGAGGTGTTATTAGAAACACTCTGACCTTGGGTACCTGCCTGTCCTTCTAGGGCTCCTGCCGAACTCTGTGGATTGTTGTTGCTATCCTTATCAATGTTTATGTTAGTGGCGGGAACATTGGCCGTGTTCCCAGCACTTGGAGAAGGAGGGGCAGAGGCTGGCAAGGGGGAAGCCGATAACTGTGTTCCCTTGTTTTGCTGTGAAAGAGACTGCATCTGAGACACAGAATTTTTCCTAGTTCTTACAGAAGCTGGTTTTGAATTTTTCACCAATAATGCCAAAATTAATATGAGATTTAAAACTACAAGAGCCAGTGTAATGCCCAGCAACCCTGCCATGCTCTGTTTCGAGTAGAAATACTTGCAGGGATTTGCCATTTCAGTTTGGGGCTGGATGACCCTCATGAGAGCGGTAGATAAAGCAGAACCTCGATTGATTGTAACATTGTTGACAAAAACTCTTGTAATATCACTAGTAATATTCTCAGTGACACTAAAACCAGCATAACCAAGAATAAAATCACCCCAGCTCCAGAAAATGCTTGAAAGCTTACCTTTGACCTTCTTAAAAACTACATGAAGCAAGAAATAACCAATTTGATCTCTGATCCAGTTGTAAACAAAAAAACAGAAAACAGGCCACACAAAAATCCCCACCAAGTACAATAGCTGCTTGTTTAGCTTCATCTTAATTCCAAGAGCTAATTTCCAATCACTCAAAAATATCTAGCCCCAGGTTGGGAAAGCCAATTAAAAAATGTGATGGTTTGGGGGTTACCCCACCCCCCCACACTTTTGTATTTGCCCCAGCTAACTCAGATGGACCCTGGGAATATAGATGAAGCAATTGATTTACAGCTAGCAGAATTTACAAGCAGCTATTTACAATATATACAGTTATATACAATTATATACAGAAATATACAAAAGGATAAACAATACAAAAGCACAACTCCCCTCCCAGAAACCTGAGTCCCCAGGAGGGGCTCTCAAACCACCCCAACACCTCCCCCCGGCCCTCTCAACCTTACCCCAGTTCTCAGGAAGAAAAGTGGTGCAGCCAAGAGGTTAGAGAGCAGGGTTAGAAAGCGGTGATGTTAGAAAGATGTGTCTCGGTCTAAGGCAAAAGCAAGAGTGAAGAACAAAATGGAGAAAGTTTACTTCTTCTTCCCAGAGTTCTCAGCGTGACTGTGAGAGAAGTTGACATCAATTGTTTTCATTTCACTGCCCGTTATCTAGTTCTTTTACCAAAACATTCTAGCTTGCTTCAAACTAGCACAGTCACACACGGGCAAATGGAACTTTCTCCTAGCTCCTTTGCTTTGAAGCCGAAACACGTTTAGATCCTAGCCCCATTGAAGAACCATTAAAGTGTGGTTTAGAAAAGGTACTCATTCTGCTACCAGACCCAGCCAGGAATGGCCTAGCCTGGAATCCCCTGCACCGTTCTGCAGCTTTCCAGCTGCCCCACACACTGGAAAATGAAACTTTCTCCTAGCTCCTTTCCTTTGAAGCAGAAACACCTTTTGATCCTTGCTGCTTTGCGGACTCATTCATATGTGGTTTAGAAAAGGTATTCATTCTGCTTACAGCGCCAGCCAGGATTGGCCTAGCCTTGAATCCCATGCATCATTATGCAGCTTTCCAACTGCGTCACACGCTGGCAAAAGAAACTTTCTCCTAGCTCCTTTCCTTTGAAGCAGAAACACGTTTTGATCCTTGCTGCTTTGCGGACACATCCAAATGCAGTTTTTAAAAGGCATTTATTCTGCTTGCAGCGCCAGCCACGATTGACACAGCCCTGAATCACATGCACCATTCTGCAGCTTTCCAGCTCCCTCACACACCGGCAAAAGAAACTTTCTCCTAGCTCCTTTCCTTTGAAGCAGAAACACGTCTTGATCCTAGCCCATTGAGGAAACATAAGAATGCGGTTTAGAAACATCACTCATTCTGGTTATAGACCCAGCCAGGAACAGCCTAGCCCTGAATCCCCTGCACCATTCTGCATCTTTCCAGCTGCGTCACACACTGGCAAAAGAAACTTTCTCCTAGCTCCTTTCCTTTGAAGCAGAAACACTTTTTGATCCTAGCCCCTTTGAACAACCATACAAATGCGGTTTAGAACAAGCACTCATTTTGCATATTGACCCAGCCAGGAATGGCCTAGCCCCGAATCAAATGCACCATTCTGAAGCTTTCCAGCACCCTCACACACTGGCAAAAGAAACTTTCTCCTAGCTCCTTTCCTTTGAAGAAGAAACACGATCTGCTCCTAGCTGCTTTGCGGACATATTCAAATGTAGTTTAGAAAAGGCATTCATTCTGCTTACAGCGCCAGCCACGTTTGGCCTAGCCCTGAATCACATGCACGATTCTGCAGCTTTCCACCTGCGTCACACACTGGCAAAAGAAACGTTCTCCTAGCTCCTATCCTTTGAAGCAGAAACATTGTTGGATCCTAGACCTAATCAACAAGCATAGAAATGCGGTTTAGAAAAAGCACTCATTCTGCTTATATGCCCAGCCAGGAATGGCCTAGCCTGCAAATCCCAGCACCATTCTGCAGCTTTCCATCTGCACCACACACTGGCACAAGAAACTTTCTCCTAGCTCCTTTCGTTTGAAGAAGAAACATGTTTTGATCCTAGCCCCATTGAACAACCAAACAAATGCGATTTAGAAACAGCAATCATTCTGCTTATAGACCCAGCCAGGAATGGCCTAACCCTGAATCCCCTGCACCATTCTGCAGCTTTCCAGCTGGGTCGCATACAAGCAAAAGAATCATTCTCCTAGCTCCTTTCCTCTGAAGCAGAAATACATTTTGATCCTACCCACATTGAAGAAACATAGAAATGCCGTTTAGAAAAAGCACTCATTCTGCTTATAGACTCAGCCAGGAATAGCCTAGCCTGAAATCCCCTGCACCATTCTGCAGCTTTCCAGCTGCATCACACACTGGCAAAAGAAACTTTCTTGTGGCTCCTTTCCTTTGAAGCAGAAACACGTTTTGATCCTTGCTGCTTTGCGGACACATCCAAAGGCAGTTTATAAAAGGCAGTCATTCTGCTTACAATGCCAGCCACGACTGGCCTAGCTCTGAATCCCCTGCACCACTCTGCAGCTTTCCAGGTGGGTCACACACTGGCAAAAGAAACTTTCTCCTAGCTCCTTTCCTTTGAAGCAGAAACACATTTGATCCTCGCCCCATTGAGGAATCATACAAATTCGGTTTGGAAATAGCAACCATTCTCCTTATAGACCCAGCCAGGAGTGGCCTAGCCTGGAATCCCCTGCACCATTCTGCAGCTTTCCAGCTGGGTCACATACTGGCAAAAGAATCTTTCTCCTAGCTCCTTTCCTTTCAAGCAGAAACACGTTTTGATCCTAGCCCCATTGAAGAAACACAGAAATGCCGTTTAGAAAAAAGACTCATTCTGCTTATAGACCCAGCCAGCAATGGCATAGCCTGGAATTCCCTGCACCATTCTGCAGCTTTCCAGCTGCGTCACACACCGGCAAAAGAAACCTTCTCCTAGCTCCTTTCCTTTGAAGCAGAAACACATTTACATCCTTGAGGTTTGACGACACATCCAAACGCAGTTTATAAAACGCATTCATTCTGCTTACACCGCCAGCCACGATTGGCCTAGCCCTGAATCACATGCACCATTCTGCAGCCTTCCAGCTCCCTGACACACTGGGAAAAGAGACTTTCTGCTAGCTTCTTTCCTTTGAAGCAGAAACAAGTTTCATCCTAGCCCCATTGAAGAACCATAGAAATTCGGTACAGAAAAAGCACTCATTCTGCACTTAGATCCAGTCAGGAATGGCCTAGTCCTGAATCCCCTGCACCATTCTGCAGCTTTCCAGCTGGGACACATACTGGCAAAAGAATCTTTCTCCTAGCTCCTTTCCCCTGAATCAGAAACACATTTTGATCCTAGCCCCATTGAAGAAACATGGAAATGCCGTTTAGAAAATGCGCTTATTCTGCTTATACACCCAGCCAGGAATGGCCTAGCCTGGAATCCCCTGCACCATTCTGCAGCTTTCCAGCTGCATCACACACACCGGCAAATGAAACTTTCTCCTAGCTCCTTTCCTTTGAAGCAGAAACACGTTTTGATCCTTGCTGCTTTGCGGACATATTCAGATGTAGTTTAGAAAAGGCATTCATTCTGCTTACAGCGCCGGCCACGATTGGCCTAGCCCTGAATCACATGCACGATACTGCAGCTTTCCAGCTGCGTCACATACTGGCAAAAGAAACTTTCTCCTAGCTCCTTTCCTTTGAAGCAGAAACATATTTTCATCCTAGCCCCATTGCGGAAACATACAAATTCGGTTTGGAAATAGCACTCATTCTCCTTATAGACCCAGCCAGGAATGACCTACCCTGGAATCCCCTGCACCATTCTGCACCTTTCCAGCTCCCTCACACACTGGCAAAAGAAACTTTCTCCTAGCTCCTTTCCTTTGAAGCAGAAACACTTTTGGATCCTAGCTCCATTGAGGAAACATAGAAATGCCGTTTAGAAAAAGCACTCATTCTGCTTATATACCCAGCCAGGAATGGCTTAGCCTGGAATCCCCTGCACCATTCTTCATCTTTCCAGCTGCGTCACACACTGTCAAAAGAAACTTTCTCGTAGCTCCTTTCCTTTGAAGCAGAAACACGTTTTGATCCAGAACCATTGAGGAAAAACAGAAATGCGGTTTAGAAAAAGCACTCATTCTGCTTCCAGACCCAGTCAGGAATGGCCTAGCCCTGAATCCCCTGCACAGTTCTGCAGCTTTCCTGCTCCCTCACACACTGGCAAAAGAAACTTTCTCCTAGCTCCTTTCCTTTGAAGCAGAAACACGTTTTGATCCTAGCCCCATTGAAGAACCATAAAAATGCGGTTTAGGAAAAGCAATCATTCTGCTGATAGACCCAGTCAGGAATGGCATAGCCCTGAATTCCCTGCACCATTCTGCAGCTTTCCAGCTCCCTCACACACTGGAAGCAGAATGAGTGTTTCTGCTTCATAGGAAAGGAGCTCAGAGAAAGTTTCTTTTGCCAGTATGTGACGCTGCTGGAAAGCTGCAGAACGGTGCATGTGATTCAGGGCTAGGCCATTCCTGGCTGGGTCTATAAGCAGAATGAGTACTTTTTGTAAACCGCATTTCTATGGTTGTTCAATGGGGCTAGGATCAAAATGTGTTTCTGCTTCAAAGGAAAGGAGCTAGGAGAAAGTTTCTTTTGCCAGTGTGTGACAAAGCTGGAAAGCTGCAGAATGGTGCAGGGGATTCCAGGCTAGGCCATTCCTGACTGGGTCTGGAAGCCGAATGATTGCTTTTTCAAAACCGCATTCTTATGTTTCCTCAATGGGCTAGGATCAAGACGTGTTTCTGCTTCAAAGGAAAGGAGCTAGGAAAAACATTCTTTTGCCAGTGTGTGAGGGAGCTGGAAAGCTGCAGAATGCTGCATGTGATTCAGGGCTAGGCTATTTCTGGCTTGGTATATAAGCAGAATGAGTGCTTTTTCTAAACGGGATTTGTATGCTTCTTCAATGGGGCTGGGATCAAAAAGTGTTTCTTCTTCAAAGGAAAGGAGGTAGGAGAAAGTTTCTTTTGCCAGTGTGTGACGCAGTTGGAAAGCTGCAGAATGGTGGAGGGGATTCCAGGCTAGGCCATTCCTGGCTGGGTGTATACGCAGAATGAGTGCTTTTTCTAAACGACATTTCTATGGTTCTACAATGGGGTAGGATCCAAACGTGTTTCTGCTTCAAAGGAAAGAAGCTCGGAGAAAGTTTCTTTTGCCAGTGTGTGATGCAGCTGGAAAGCTGCAGAATGGTGCAGGGGATTCCAGGCTAGGCCATTCCTGACTGGGTCTATAAGCAGAATGAGTGCTTTTTCTAAACCTCACCTGTATGGCTCTTCATTGGACTACGATCCAAAGATGTTTGTTCTTCAAAGGAAAGGAGCTAGGAGAAAGTTTCTTTTGCCAGTGCGTGAAGGAGCTGGAAAGCTGCAGAATGGTGCAGGGGATTCCAGGCTAGGCCATTCCAGACTGGGATTCTACGCAGAATGAGTCCTTTTTTGAAGCCTTGTCTCTATGTTTCTTCAATGGGGCTAGGATCAAAACGTGTTTCTGCTTCTAATGAAAGGAGCTAGGAGAAAGTTTCTTTTGCCAGTGTGTGACGCAGCTGTAAAGCTGCAGAATGGTGCAGTGGATTCCAGTCTACGCCATTCCTGGATGGTGTCTTGGGTTAAAATGCAGGTTCCCAGAGACTCTAATAAATTTAATAGACCCAATGAAAATTTATAGAATTTATAGAGTACCCTCCCCTCTTACCCCTCCTTTCCCAAAGATAGGGAGAGAGAAAAGTGATAAGCACACCCCAATAAATCAATCTCACTCGATTTGGAAGTTAAAAAAGGAAAAGTTTAACAATAACTTAGAAAAGGTATTGGAGGTAGGGGAGTTTACAAAAGATAAGGAAGGGAAAACAGCAAAATACAACAAGGGATGGATACAACCCGAGTAATGTGATGGTGTCTCTGCCTCGTGGCGGCCACGTGGTGTGCTGGTATGCAGTATGAGTGTGTGTGTCAAGAGGTAGCGAAGGAAAAAGAGGAAGACACAGGAATCTCCTGTCTCTTTTATACCACAGGAAGTGGGGGGAGTGGGCTAACCATCACCTGGAGTGTGGCCCACCCCTGGGGAGGGGCCAAGACCCCTAGGGTCAGGTTCAGGGTTACTCCCCCAGGAGTATTAACCCTATACATTCCACCCCTTGGTTAGACCACTTCCACCTTCCTACGAACAGTCTTGTTCTCCAAATATGGGAAAAAAGTGTCCATGGGTTAAGAGTTCTTGAAGTCCTTCTTGGTCCCCTGCTGTATCCCAAGGCGATGTGCTCCTCTGGTCCGGTGCAGGTTGGTGAGGTGTGAGCAGGACAGGAACGGAAGAAAAGTCAGTGAAACAGGAACAGTTCTTGTTGGAACTCAGGAAAGAGTCTTTTCCCTCTGTGAAGAAAACATCAGGAACAGTCTTTTGGTGTCTGGCATCAGGGGAACAGGTGTAGATGAGATGGCTGTAGACATCCTCTGGAGGGAAATCAGGAACAGTCTCTCACTGCAGGGCATCGGTGACAAATCAGGTGCAGGGTTCTGGTTGGACGCCGTGGTGTGATGTGATGCTGTAGGACTCTGGATAGCTGCTGCTGTGATGTAGGTTCTGTTGGACGCCGTGTAGTGGTGAGGGTATAACTACAAAAACAACTTGTAACCCATTATGAACTATAATACAAGTACTGCACAACTATGATACAACTATAATACAAGATAACCTGAAATATCTGGAACACATGGAATCAACTCTGAGATTTCAAACCTTTTCGGCTAAAGAGAGATTTCTCTGAGGGACACACTCGATAACACCAGTTTCCAGCATTACCCAGTATGTGTGACCAGGACCCTCTGCAGATACCACCCCTTTGATAGGTTTTCCCCCACCAGAGGCAGGAGCAACCCACACAGTCTTTCCCAGTAGATTCCTTTCACAGACTACAGGAACTCCATCTCCCTCAACTATGGGCAGTAGGGCAGACTGAGCAGGACCAGCTCTGTTAACTGATCCCCTGCTATTCACCAGCCAAGTGGCTTCTGCAAGGTGCTTCTCCCAGTTTCTGAGAGTTCCACCTCCCATAGCCTTCAGGGTGGTTTTCAGCAGGCCATTGTGTCGCTCAATCTTTCCTGCAGCTTGTGGGTAGTATGGGATGTGGTAAACCCATTCTATCCCATGCTCTTTTGCCTAGTTGCTTACAAGGTGGTTCTTGAAATGGGTCCCGTTGTCTGACTCAATTCTCTCTGGGGTACTGTGTCTCCACAGGATGTGGCTCTGCAGGCCCAGAATGGTGATATGGGCAGTAGCATGAGGTACTGGGTAGGTTTCCAGCCACCCCGTGCTTCCCTCCACCATGGTTAACACATACTGCTTGCCACTGCGAGACCGAGGCAGAGTGATGTAATCGATCTGCCAGGCCTCCCCATACCTGTACTTTGACCACCGTCCCCCGTACCACAAAGGCTTCATGCGCTTAGCTTGCTTTATGGTGGCACAGATGTCACATTCATGGATAACCTGAGTTATGGCCTCCATGGATATGTCCACGGACCTGTCTCGGGCCCATTGGTATGTGGCATCTCTTCCTTGGTGGCCAGAAGAGTCATGTGCCCACCGAGCTAAGAACAGTTCACCTTTGTGATTCCAGTCCAGGTCAATCTGGCAGATGTGGGCAGCCAGGTCAGCTTGGTGGTTATGCTGCTGTTCTTCAGTGGCTCTGCTCTTTGGGATGTGAGCACTGATGTGTCGGATTTTAACTGGTAGGTTGTTGTTATGGAGGGTGGCAAAACCCCTGAAGGCCCCCATGCCATGAAGGTTACAGTGTCTCACATTTACGCCAGAAGCATCGTAAAACCAAAACAATCGTCTAGTCCCATGAGAAGTTTCCTCCCTAGAGGAGATAAAAGGTAAATATTGGCCTTGTTTTCCAACTTTCGGCCTTGGTTCTCAGGCACACTGACCACCTGGTGATGGGCCGAGCTTTGGGTGGTCCTACAGGTTGTTTTGGTAAGAACTGTCCAATTATATAGGTTAATTATAACTTTGTACCAATCTGTAATAATATCGCAAAAATTGTCAGAACTGGTGAGCACACCTGTGGCCGTTTGAGCTGATCCTCTAGCTCAGACATAGGGGAGAGATGAACATTCCAGGGATAGGCCACATAAATGGCAACAATAGATAAATTAATATAATTTAATTGGAGCATCAAGAACTTAATGTCTAGAAGCACAGTTTGTTCTCCCCCTTCTCCCGCTGGCTTCTGCTGCTGCAGCTTCGCCTATCTTCCCCGGCTGCTGTTTTGGCTACTGCTGCTTCTGCTGCTTCGCCGCCGCTTGACCCCCTCCCCATCTCCCTTAAGGTTATTGTATTGTTTTCTTTTTTTTCCTTCCTTCCTTCTCTAGTTATTATTTCTCTTTACATTGTTATACTTATATTATAAGAAAATACAATTTCATCTTTCCCTGACTTTCAAAAAGTAGGGGGGTTTGTGTTGTGAATTTCTTCCCGGGGGAGGGATCAGCCCAAACTCGGGACAGGACTCTTTTTTGGCGCCTTAACGTGGGGCACGATCTTGGCTTGTTGTTTTGTTTTTTTTTTCCTTTCCCCCTGTTGATTTATAATCAGAATAACAACATCAGGGAAAAATGAAGTTGTTTGATATATTCTGGCCTATTATTGCCTCAATTCTGACTCTGTCGGTTCAGCAGTGTTTTACAGCTATGGTGCACTACCAGGTGTGTTCATTCTTTGCTAAGATGGTCTGGGACTCGGTAAAAGCTGTGCTAAGGAAGGTTGGAGATGTTGTTAGGAATATTTTAGGGTTTAGGAATGTCGTTGAGGGTGTGCCGTATGTGACATTGGTGTCAGAGACTAGGAGTTATTTGGAAGAGATGAGCTACCCAGTAGCCTGCCTAATATGTGTGAACTTGATGTTTTTGGCTGCTATTATAGGTCTGGTTATAGTGTGGAGACGAGAGAAATGCAGGAACAAACAGGCTGTAAGTGAGGTTTTTACCTTCTCCGGAGGCAATAGTAGGGAGCTAAGGGTTAAAGAAACAGTCTGCAACCGAAGCGGGGGAGGGAGGGCCACAGCACCGGGCAGACGGACTGCTCGCAGAGCAGTGAAACGTCCTGCCTCGGAGCCTTTGAGAGGAGGAAAAATGGTTGGACATGGCCCATAACCCACTGACCCTGAAGCATGGAGGCAGGAAACAATCTGGTTCCCATTCGTACCTAATAGAACGGAGGAAAGTAAAGGTAGAGGCGATGGAACCCCTGCAGAAGTGCAGTCACAAAGGGCTGCTGCGGCGGCGGCAGATCTGGCTGCAGACGGTGTGGGCTATGGCAAAGTTCCTCGGACAGATAAAGTTGAGGAACTGGTTTGTGGAAAATGCGGCTCGAACGTTTTGATCTGTAGGAGGGTCGCTGACACCACAGCCTCTGCCAGTAGAGAGGCTGCTGAGGCAAAGATTCTTTCGCCTGCAACCAGGGGACCGGAAGCGGTCCCGGGGGAGGCGGCGAGGTCCTCGGAAGGCGAACCCACTAACGCCATCAAGCCTGCTAATACCACTGCTCCTGCCTTAGCCCCACTTGTCTCTGCTGAGTGTCGTGGAACGCAGTTTCGCGGCAGAATTTATGGGGGAAATACGCGAGGCGTTGACTATTTTATCAGTGATTTATTACAAAAATGCGAATTCCCTCTTCCCGAAACTACGCCACCCTTGTGAATTCTTTTGATCGAGGTCGAAATAACATTTCAGAGAATGGCAAATTAAAGAGTCTATGATGTTTAAAGAGAGTTCTTTTGAGTCTCTGGGGTTTTGAGTTAATAGTTCGTCAGCCAGCTACTCACAGTTTGTAGCTTGGTAGGGAGTCCCTTTTTCCCGGTGAGGGTCCAGGCATGTGCAGTCTTCCTGCCTCTGCGGCTCGGCGTGTCCGCCCGAGGCGAGGCTAGATCGGCAAGCAGTTTGTTGTTGTTAGAAGTCCGAGGAAGGACAGGAGCGAGGGTGAGGTCCAGAAGGATGGGAAAAAACCCAGAATGGCAAGGGCAAGGGCGCACACCGATCCTGGCCTGTCCACCATTTTTATAATGTTCCAATAGGACTTGCCCACCAGTTCGGACCACTTTTACGTTGTTCACATACATTGGTAAAAAACAGTAAGCAACTTATACAATTGGACAACATTACCTTAAACAATATAAAGACCACTCCTCAAGCCAGCCCACCTGCAGGTGTTGGGCAGGCTTGAGAAAGTCGTTTCTACTAACCAAAACAATACCCTGTTGTCTGGAAAGCAAGGCCAAGTGAAAGGGAAACATGGCCAGTGTTTACCTTTCACTTACCCTAGGGAGAAATTTTCCCATGGGACTGGAAGATTGTTTTGGTTTTTCGATGCTTCTGGCTTTTAATGTGAGGCATTAGAAACTACACAATAGAGCTTTTGCTACTCTCCATGACACTGAGCCGGCTGCTGTTGCTGCTGTGGGGAAGGGTCCTTCTGCCTCAGCCTCAGCCCCACTACCGCGTGTGGAACAGAGCCAGGCAGACAAACAAAACTCAGATGATTCAGTGAAAGGCACCTCCCAGAGTAAGACAGAGTTTACCTTAGATAAGGTCTCCCTTGCCCCGGTTAAAACGAGGAGAAAAATGGCAGCTAGCCTTGGGGGTCGAGATGGCTCAGAAGACGATGGGAATAAACCAGAGCAGGGTGAACAAAAGGAAGAGGATCCAGGAGAAGGTACATCGGCTGGTGTGAAGGCCAGTACCCTTGTGGGCACAAGGAGTGGAAAGGCAAAAGCAAAGGAAAAACATATTCAGGAGACGGATGATAGTGATGATAGTGATGATGAGGAGGGAGCCCCGTTGCCAAGGAAGGAGGTCAGGCATATTAGGCAAGACTATGCCCGGAAAGAGCGAGAACTGCTGATGAGTTGGCTGAACAGATGCTGGCATGGAGGCATGGACACCATAAAAATAAACCCTCCGACAGTAAGGCAGTTGGGAGTTTTCTCGAGAGACAATGGCATAGATAAGCACTTAGGACATCTCGGTGGCAACTCTAACCTCTGGTCAGGCGTATTGACAGCTGTGGTACTGCGGTACCCTAACAGGGATGATTTACCCTGGAGACCCTTACACTGGAACACAATTGAACAGGGGGTTCAGTGCTTGCGAGAGATGGCCATAAGAGAGCTAATCTATGGAGATTATACAACAGAGAACCCTGAGGAGATACCAATGAGCCGAGCTCTCCTAAAGAAACTTATGCAGCTCGCCCCCTCTAGTTATGCCCATACATTGGCAAGCAAGATGGTGGGGAAAGACGATGCAACAACTTCTATGACTGTGGATGAATTCGCTGATCAAATGAGGCAAATGGAGGATAGCCTTACGGTTAATGCTATGGTGTCAGCCATAAATACTATGAATGAAGAGATTAAAGATAGCATGAAACAACTCAAGGAGGAATTTAAAACCTCCCTATCCCAGTTGGCAAAGGACAGTGAACTTTCTTCTTCACCCTCAGAGTGGGTACATGTCTCGGCCATCAGGGATAGGCGTCTTCCTAGAAGACCAATTCAACCAAACTCACTAAAAAATAGACAACAGTCACGTGGGTCTCTTTGGTTAATCCTACGTGACCAGTTTGGTGAAAACATGGATAAATGGCATGGAAAACCTACCTCTCTTCTCCTAAAAAGAGTGAGAGAGTTACAGAGTGAGAAGCCTAAAAGAGTAGTCGCCTCAGTTTCACCACATGACTCAGATGGTTCTGGTGATGATTCAACTAACACCACAAAACACTGCGCCAATTGCAATTGTAATGGCCAACATTAGGGGGGCCCTGCCTCTTACCAGGTGGAGGCCAGGGACCAGGAAGACAACAGAATATACTGGAATTTATATGTTAAATGGCCTGGTACCTTGAAAATTCAGAAATACAGGGCTCTAGTGGACACGGGTGCACAATGCACATTGATGCCTTCAAACTGTAAAGGAATGGAGTCTATTACTATTTCTGGAATTACAGGAGGCTCTCAAGAATTGACAAGGTTAGAGGCAGAGATGAGTTTGACTGGAAGTGATTGGCGAAGGCATGTCATTGTAACAGGTCCAAATGCACCTTGCATCTTGGGAATTGACTTTCTGAGAGAAGGGCGTTTTAAAGATCCCAAGGGTTTTAAGTGGACCTTTGGAATAGCAACTGTAGAAGCTGTTGGAGACAAATTGAAGTTGTCTGCTAGGCCTGAGCTCTCAGATGAGTCTGCAGTTGTTGGGCAGCATAATGTAGAGGATGTGAAGTTGCCAGTTGCCACCCAAATTGTACACCACAGGCAATATAGAACAAACCGTGACTCTTTGGTGCCCATACATGATCTGATTCGTCGTCTGGAGTGCCAGGACGTCATTAAAAAGGCGCATTCACCTTTCAATAGTCCCATATGGCCTGTGCGAAAGGGAAATGGAGAGTGGCGACTTACAGTTGATTTCCGCGGCCTAAATGAAGTGACTCCGCCCATGAGTTCTGCTGTGCCAGACATGTTAGAACTCCAATATGAGCTGGAATCCAAGGAGGCCAAATGGTATGCAACCATAGATGTTGCTAATGCTTTCTTTTCTATTCCAATAGCAGAAGAATGCAAGCCTCAATTTGCTTTCACTTGGAGGGGGATTCAGTATACGTTTAATCGTTTGCCCCAGGGGTGGAAGCACAGCTCAACGATCTGTCATGCAGTGATCCATGATGCATTGGAGAAAGGTGGAGCTCCAGAGCACCTGCAGTTCATTGATCACATCATTGTCTGGGGGAACACGGCACAGGAAGTTTTTGAAAAAGGTAACAAAATAATTGACATTCTGCTGAAGGCAGGTTTTGCCATAAAGCGAGACAAGGTGAAAGGACCTGCTAGAGAGATTCAGTTCTTGGGAATTCGTTGGCAAGATGGTCGCCGTCACATTCCAATGGATGTGATAAATAAGGTTTCTGCCATGGCAAATCCCACAAATAAGAAGGACACATTGTCTTTCTTAGGAACAGTTGGATTTTGGAGGCTGCACATCCCTGGGTACAGCCAAATTGTAAAACCTTTATATGATATAACTCGAAAGAGAAACAACTTTCAGTGGGGACCTGAACAACAAGCAGCCTTTGATCAGATAAAACAGGAAGTAGTTCATGCAATGGGTTTGGGGCCTGTTCGAACTGGTCCAGACATTAAGAACATTCTGTATACGGCTGCGAGTGATAATGGTCCAACCTGGTGCCTATGGCAGAGAGCCCCAGGAGAAACACGTGGCCGACCACTTGGTTTCTGGAGTAGAGGATATAGAGGGTCAGAAGTAAACGATACACCAACAGAGAAAGAGATCCTTGCTGCTTATGAAGGTGTGAAAGCTGCTTCAGAAGTAATAGGAACAGACTCTCAGCTTCTTTTGGCTCCCAGATTACCAGTTTTGAACTGGATGTTTAAGGGAAAGGGGTCATCGCCACATCACGCAACCGATGCTACCTGGTCTAAGTGGATGGCTCTCATAACACAGCGAGCACGCATGGGGAGCCTTGCACGACCTGGCATAGTGGAGATGATCACCAACTGGCCAGAAGGTACAAACTGTGTAAATCCTCCAGAGGAGCGAATGAGTCGGGCTGAAGAAGCTCCTCCTTACAGTGATTTGTCTGAAGAAGAAAGAAACTATGCTCTATTTACTGATGGTTCCTGTCGCCTTGTTGGAAACAAGAGAAAATGGAGAGCTGCAGTTTGGAGCCCTCTACGGGCAGTGGCTGAAACAAAAGCTGGAGAAGGTGAGTCAAGCCAGTTTGCAGAGGTAAAAGCTATCCAACTTGCTCTTGATGTGGCTGAACGTGAGAACTGGCCCATGCTTTACCTCTATACTGATTCATGGATGGTGGCTAATGCCTTATGGGGTTGGCTAAAGGACTGGAAAAGAAATAATTGGCAACGGAAAGGAAAGCCAATTTGGGCTGCTGACTTATGGCAGGACATTGCTACCCGTCTAGAGAAAATCCCTGTAAGAGTATGACACATAGACGCTCACATGCCCAAAAGTAAAGCTACTGAGGAACATCAGCACAACCATCAGGCAGATCTAGCTGCCAAGGTGTTTCAGACCGATGTAAATTGTGATTTGGATTTAGATTGGGAACACCGAGGTGAATTGTTCTTAGCCCGGTGGGCCCATGATTCCTCAGGACATCAAGGCAGAGATGCTACCTACCAATGGGCACGGGACAGAGCAATCAACATCTCCATGGACGCTATAACACAAGTTATACATGACTGTGATATTTGTGCTACTATTAAACAAGCCAAGCGTCTGAAGCCCTTGTGGTATGGTGAGCGATGGGCAAAGTACAAATAGGGTGAAGCGTGGCAGATTGATTACATCACTCTACCTCGTTCTCGGACTGGAAAGCAGCATGTGCTGACCATGGTGGAAGCAAGCACCGGATGGCTGGAAACCTATCCAGTTTCCCGTGCCACTGCACGTAACACCATTTTGGGCTTGGAAAGACAAATCCTGTGGCGACATGGCACTCCAGAAAGAATTGAATCAGATAATGGTACCCATTTTAAAAATAATCTCATAAAGTCTTGGGCCAAAGAGCACGGCATTGAGTGGATCTATCACATCCCCTACTATGCACCCGCCTCAGGCAAAATTGAACGCTACAATGGCTTGTTGAAAACAACTTTAAAGGCAATGGGGGGAGGAACCTTAAAGAACTGGGAGAAACATCTAGCCCAAGCCACTTGGGTAGTGAATAGTAGAGGTTCCACCAACCGAGCTGGCCCAGCTCATTCAGAGGTCTTACAAAAGGTAGAAGGTGACAGGGTTCCTGTCATTCGTGAAAAGAATTTGTTAGGCAAGTCTGTTTGGGTATTCTCCCCTTCGGGGGAGGCTACACCTGTCCGAGGGGTGGTTTCTGCTGAAGGACCTGGTCATACATATTGGGTTATGCAGAAAAACGGTAAAATACAATGTGTGCCACAAAAGAATCTGACATTGGCAGAAAGAATGTAGATATGTTGTTATGAGTTCTTTTGCAGATGATTGTGGTGTCCAAGGAAAGCCATGAAGAGCCCGCTACCCATGAGCATGAGCCCTGAGAGTGCCAAGAGTCCTGCTCTGTTCCACTCATTGAAAAAAAAACATTGAGCTAGCCAATGCCTGAGGCAGACGGAAATAAGAAGATGAATGACCGAAGATTGAAGAAAGATGCTTGAAGCCTGGAAAATGACCATCTACGATACTGATGTTATTCCTAGTTACATAGAATGACTTGATGCTGCAATGGTAAATTATATTAAAGGGGTGGATTGTGGCCATTTGAGCTGATCCTCTAGCTCAGACATAGGGGAGAGATGAACATTCCAGGGATAGGACACATAAATGGTAACAATAGATAAATTAATATAATTTCATTGGAGCATCAAGAACTTAATGTCTAGAAGCACAGTTTGTTCTCCCCGTTCTCCCGCTGGCTTCTGCTGCTGCAGCTTCGCCTATCTTCCCCGGCTGCTGTTTTGGCTACTGCTGCTTCTGCTGCTTCGCCGCCGCTTGACCCCCTCCCCATCTCCCTTAAGGTTATTGTATTGTTTTCTTTTTTTCCTTCCTTCCTTCTCTAGTTATTATTTCTCTTTACATTGTTATACTTATATTATAAGAAAATACAATTTCATCTTTCCCTGACTTTCAAAAAGTAGGGGGGTTTGTGTTGTGAATTTCTTCCCGGGGGAGGGATCAGCCCAAACCCGGGACAACACCTCTTTTGAACATTATAAAAATGGTGTGTCTGCCTGCTTCGTTGTTCGGACCACTCGGACTGTTCGGAATCGTTCGGACTGTTCGGATCGGCTGGTTTGGCTGATACCAACCTGCCTGCGGCCCGTTCCACCTTATCAGCCTGCTCTAGCGTGCTTGCCTGCTTCGGTCTGCCTGCCTGCTTCGGTCTTAGCCTGACGTAAGACTGCTGACGCCCGACTCTCAGAGACCGAGGGCCTGCATGGACCCGATCCTGGCCGGGGGGAAAAGGCACAACGCCCTAGTGGTGCACCGAAACCCTGCTA
>NW_026974644.1:38892-40689 GCF_015220805.1 Pogoniulus pusillus
TGGAGCTCTCTGCCAAAGACTCCAAGTTGGACCATTGTCACTGGCAGCCGTGTACAGAATGTTTTTAATGTCCGGACCACATCGCCACAGGTCCCAAGCCCACTGCATAGACTATTTCTCGCTTAATTTGATCAAAGGGCTGCTTGTTGTTCAAGGTCCCCACTCGAAATTGTTTCTCTTACGAGTCACATCGTGCAGAGGTTTGACAATCTGACTCGAAACCAGGAACGTGTAGTCTCCAAAATCCCACCACACCAAGGAAAGAAAGTGTGTCCTTCTTACTGGTGGGATCTGCCATGGCAGAGACTTTGTTAATCACATCCTGAGGAATGTAACAGCGACCATCTTGCCACCGCACTCCCAGAAACTGAATTTCTTTGTCAGGTCCTTTGACCTTTCTCTCTCTTAATGGCAAAACCTGCTTGCAACAGAATGTCAATGATTTTGTTACCTTTCTCGAAGACTTCCTCAGCAGTTTGGCCCCACACAATGATGTCGTCGATGTACTGGATGTGCTCTGGAGCTTTACCTTTCTCCAGTGCATTGTGGATGACTGAATGACAGATCGTTGAGCTGTGTTTCCACCCCTGAGGCAAACGGTTGAACTGGTACTGGATTCCTCACCAGGTGAATGCAAACTGAGGCCTGCACTCCTTTGCTATGGGAATAGAGAAGAAAGCATTAGCAATGTCTATGGTTGCATACCATTTAGCCTCCTTCGATTCCAGCTTGTACTGGAGCTCCAGCATGTCTGGCACAGCTGCACTCATGGGTGGCGTCACCTCGTTGAGGGTATGAAAGTCAACTGTGAGTCTCCAGTCGCCCGTAGGTTTACACACAGGCCAGATGGGACTGTTGAAAGGTGAATGAGCTTTCTCGATGACAGCCTGACTCTCCAATTGACAAATCAGCTGATGAATGGGCAACAAAGAGTCACGGTTAGTTCTGTACTGCCTATGATGAACAGTTTGAGTTGCAATTGGCACTTCCAGGTCCTCTATGTCATGATGTCCCACAACTGCAGATTCATCAGAAAGTTCAGGTCTAATGGACAATTTCAATTTATCATCCTCAATCTCTACAGATGCTATTCCAAAAGCCCATTTATGACCCTTAGGATCTTTGAAACAACCTTGTCTCAAAAAGTCAATTCCCAAAATGCAAGGCGCATCAGGACCAGTTACAATAGTATGTGTCTTCCACTCTTTACCAGTTAAACTGATCTCAGCCTGTATCTTAGCTAACTCTTGAGATCCACCAGTGATTCCAGAAATAGATATGGACTCCGTCACTTTGCAATTAGATGGCAATAAAGTACACTGAGCACCTGTGTCAACTAAAGCCCTGTATTCCCGAACTTTTGAACAGCCCGGGCCACCTAATGAATACATTCCAATAGATTCGGTTCTCTCCACTATCCCTTTCCTCCTCCTGGCTGGAGGCAGGGCACCCCTAATGCTGAACATGGCATGTAGGGTGTACACAGTGATTGGTGTTGTTGTGAGAGGAATTGCAACTGTTGGAACAATTGCAGTTGCTCTCGGGAGCTGAAGAAGTGACAGCTTGTGGCCGTTTGAGCTGATCCTCTAGCTCAGACATAGGGGAGAGATGAACATTCCAGGGATAGGCCACATAAATGGCAACAATAGATAAATTAATATAATTTCATTGGAGCATCAAGAACTTAATGTCTAGAAGCACAGTTTGTTCTCCCCCCTTCACCCGCTGGCTTCTGCTGCTGCAGCTTCGCCTATCTTCCCCGGCTGCTGTTTTGGCTACTGCTGCTTCTGCTGCTTC
>NW_026974645.1:0-40029 GCF_015220805.1 Pogoniulus pusillus
AAGATATGCCCTAGATGTTACTATCAGTCTATTCTACTTAGGCCTTTTCCCACAGTTCTTCATCTGCTTTCAGAATTTAGGGCAGTGTTTTTTTATCTCTTGCAGGGCCCTTGCAAGAGAAAAAAGTCACATTGCCATCTCATGCCAATTTGAGTGGGCCTTGGCCTTTACAAAGCTGTTAAACTGAACCTATTCCATTAAACCACAATCACTGAAAACTCATAAAAATACCCAAATTTGTTAGCCATGGTCCAAACCTTAAAGATCCATACAAATACAATCATCATGTCAGTGCTTCTTTCAAGTCCTTTCACAGTTCAGCCGTCTGAGCAAGACTTCTGCTCACTTTAGGAAAAAACAAGTTGGTCATAATCAGGTTGGTCTTCATCAAGGCCTGTGAAGATAAATGGTCAAACACAAGCAGATACAAGAACAAATGCAGACACATCCATTGCCTAGGCTAGCAGATCCACTGGCCTAGTCTGTATGCTGTGATTAGAAAAATCCCGAAAAGGAAAAGATTTCTTCTGCTATCCTACTGTCCTCTAACCCGTTTCCCCTTTTCAATAATGCCTAAATGTACCCAAGAAAAACATCCCATAACATCCTTATGTCCTAAGTTCCCAAAACTACAAACCCTTAGTCTTAACTTATCTTACCCTAAATATCTATCAGCTATAGGAATTTCAAGAAAGCAAAGAAAATTCAAGAAGATAACAATACCATGGTATTCTCAGAAAAAGGAAAAGTCAGAATTGTCACAAGGCTCATTTCATTGCAATTAGCAGCTATTCCGGTAAACTTCTATACTAGTCCTGTCTTTAACTGTTATTGGGGGAAGGAGCTGACTGGCATTAGCCTACAAGCTCTATCATTCCCTGCTCCTAGTCCAGAATCTGGTTAGTGACTTGCAATGTGGATCTCAGTGCCTACACCCTTGCTATGAGAGGCAATGCATCTGAGTTCTAGTCTGTCCTGCTTGGTGCCTTCCGTGTCTGTATAAGTTTCCACCCATGGTCAGTGGCATTGGCATCTCTGCTATGTCCTAGCAATCTCCCTCTTTTTCTTTTTGCCACTGAGCAGTGGGTGCAAAAGTCATTGTTGCGTAGTCTGTAGAAAGAATTAACCAGTAAGGCGATGGTAAATACCCCAGTCAGGAACTACTAGCTATCATTTCGAATGCAAACTGTTATCATCAGGTGACTAAAAAATACACCTGTGCGTGTCCATGCCTGTAACAGGGGCAAAAATGGTCTGAAGTCATCCTCGTCATCCTTGCTACCATTTCCATAAACTTTCTGACATCTGTCTGCAGTAGCATAGTATCACAGTACCATCAGGGTTGGAAGAGACCTCATAGGTCATCAAGTCCAACCCTTCACCACGGGGCTCAAGGTCAGACCATGGCACCAAGCGCCACGTCCAACCTTGCCTTGAACAGCTCCAGGGCACCAGGGACGGTGACTTTACCACCTCCCCGGGGAGCCCATTCCAGTATCCAATCAGTCTCTCAGTGAAGAGCTGTCTCCTCACATCTGGCATTGTCTAAACAGCTTCGAGGCTTCGCTGCCTTCTAGCAGGGAAAAAAAAAAAATCCGTACGAGGAGATAACTCCGGCAGAAAAAAAAATCAGTAAAAGAAACAACGGGCGGGGGGGGGAACGGGGCCCTGCGGGCCCTCCACAGGTGGCTAGAGGGGGGGAGGAGGAGGGGGAGGAGGCCAGCAGCCCCAGCGCCGCTTTTGTCCTTGGCCCTCCATCTCGCCCAACCCCCAGCTGTTTCAGGTCAGCCACCACTTGGTGTTTTCGTCCTTCTCCCATCCCACTACCAATCCTTAGTACACAACATGAAATCTACCCTGAAAACTTCCAAACTGCCGTCTGTCCTCTCAGACTCTTCAAGACAGACAGAGAAAAAAGGCAGAGGTGAAGCTGTGAGCTATCGAACAGCTAATCTCCCTGTAGCTATACAAACGCAAATTGACTAAACTCTGAAACGACTCAAGGAAACCCACAAACTCTTCCCACCCCACCGATCCCCTCAGCATCTCCCTCAGTCCCCCAGCTGTTGAAGACTCGCGGGAGACCCCTCGGCTTTGGGATGCGGTCCGTTGGAGATGGGCGGGCGGGCGGCGGTGAAGGGGGCGGATCTGAAGACTGTTCCGCCGAGCCGCGGGAAAGGGAGGGTCCCGAGCCGTCCGGTGCGGTCGCGTCTGCCGTCGGTCCGTTCTCTCTTTACCGTCCGTTCCTCTGTACCTTCAGTAAAGTCTTTTACCGGCTAAAAACTAAAAGTCCGTGTCCTGTATCGCGTGCAGTCATCCGCGGGGACGCGCGGGCTACAGCGGCAGATTCGACACAGTACACACAGGGGCAGGCAGCCGCCCTCCGCGCGGCAGGGCCGAAAACTTTTCCAAGCTGAGAAGCGATTGTAACTGGCTGCCGGCGGGTCGCTACGGGCAGTCGCCACTATGGGTGTGTCAGTGAGTCGCTACGGGCAGCCGCCATCATGGGTGTGTCAGCTGCAACTCAGTCCCAAGCACATCTCTCCCAGCGCTCCGGCAGCCCACAGAGCTGAAGCAAGACGAGATGTCTCTCGGAGACTAAGACTCGTCAGCGGGGACAGAAAACAAAGTCATTCAGTATCACAGTATCACAGTATAACCAAGGTTGGAAGAGACCTCACAGATCATCTAGTCCAACCCTTTACCACAGTGCCCAAGGCTAGACCATGGCACCAAGTGCCACATCCAACCTTGCCTTGAACTGCCCCAGGGATGACGACTCCACCACCTCCCCAGGCAGCCCATTCCAGTGCCCAATGACTCTCTCAGTGAAGAACTTTCTCCTCACCTCGAGCCGAAATTTCCCCTGGCGCAGCCTGAGGCTGTGTCCCCTTGTTCTGGAGCTGGCCACCTGAGAGAAGAGAGCAACCTCCTCCTGGCCACAACCACCCCTCAGGTAGTTGTAGACAGTAATAAGGTCACCCCTGAGCCTCCTCTTCTCCAGGCTAAACAACCCCAGCTCCCTAAGCCTCTCCTCATACGGCTTGTGCTCGAGGCCTCTCACCAGCCTCGTCGCCCTTCTCTGGACACGCTCAAGCATCTCAGTGTCCTTCCTAAACTGGGGGGCCCAGAACTGAACGCAGTACTCGAGGTGTGGTCTGACCAGTGCAGAGTACAGGGGCAGAATGACCTCCCTGCTCCTGCTGACCACACCATTCCTGATGCAGGCCAGGATGCCACTGGCTCTCTTGGCCACCTGGGCACACTGCTGGCTCATGTTCAGGCGGGTATCAATCAGTACCCCCAGATCCCTCTCTGTCTGGCTGCTCTCCAGCCACTCCGACCCCAGCCTGTATCTCTGCATGGGGTTGTTGTGGCCAAAGTGCAGCACCCTGCACTTGGAGCTATTGAACCCCATCCCATTGGCCTCTGCCCATCTGTCCAGGCGGTCAAGGTCCCGCTGCAGAGCCCTTCTGCCTTCCAACTCAGTCACATCTGCCCCCAGCTTAGTGTCATCTGCAAACTTGCTGATGACTGACTCGATGCCCTCATCCAGATCATCTATGAAGATGTTAAAGAGGATGGGGCCCAGCACTGATCCCTGAGGGACACCACTAGTGACTGGCCGCCAGCTGGATGTGGCACCATTCACCACCACTCTCTGGGTCCGGCCCTCCAGCCAGTTCCTAACCCAGTACAGAGTGTTACCATCCAAGCCACGGGCTGACAGCTTAGCCAGCATTTTGCTGTGGGGGACAGTGTCAAAGGCCTTGCTGAAGTCCAGATAGACCACATCCACAGGCCTCCCCACATCCACCAAGCGGGTCACCTGATCATAGAAGGAGATCAGGTTAGAAAGGCAGGATCTGCCCTTCCTAAACCCATGCTGGCTGGACCTGAGATCTTTGCCATCCCTCAGGTGCGCAGTTATTGGCCCCAAGCTAACCTGCTCCATCAGTTTCCCTGGCACTGAGGTCAGGCTGACAGGTCTGTAGTTCCCAGGTTCCTCCATCCGACCCTTTTTGTGGATGGGGACCACGTTGGCCAGTTTCCAGTCTCCTGGGACCTCTCCGGTGAGCCAGGACTGCTGGAAAATGATGGAGAGTGGCTTGGCCAGCTCAGCTGCCAGCTCTCTCAGCACCCTGGGATGGATCCCATCTGGTCCCATGGACTTGTGGGTGTCCAGATGGCTCAGCAGGTCCTGAACTAATTCTTCATGAATTTCCAGGGGAACACACTGCTCCCTGACCCCATCCCCCAGTTCAAGAGGCCACTTGCCTCCTCCTCCTCCCTCCTTACTGTTGAAAACTGAGGCGAAGAAGGCATTCAGGACCTCTGCCTTTGCTTCATCATCAGTTATAGTGTTCCCCTCCTGGTCCAGTAAGCAGTGGAGGCTCTTCTTGCCCTTCCTTTTAGCATTGATAAATTTATAAAAGTGTTTTTTGTTAACTTTCACGGAAGTGGCCAGCCTAAGTTCTAGCTGAGCCTTAGCCTCTCTAATTTTCCTCCTACATAGTCTGGCTACCTCCTTAAACACATCAGGAGAAGCCTTCCCCTCCTTCCAGAGGTGATACACCCTCTTTTTCTACCCCACTTCCTTCAGGAGCTCTTTGCTCATCCAGGCTGGTCGCCTCCCCCTGCGGCTCATCTTTCGGCACGTGGGAACTGCCAGTTCCTGTGCCTTCAAGAGCTCCTGTTTAAAGTAGGTCCAACCATCCTGGACCCCTTTGTTCTCAAGAACTGCTGCCCAGGGGACATTGGAAATAAGTTCCTTGAGCAAATTGAAGTTTGCCCTCCTAAAGTCCAAGGTGTAGGTTTTGTTGAAGTGCCTCCCTACCTCCCTGTATATTGAAAACTCCACTAACTCATGATCGCTACACCCCAGGCAGCCTCCCACTATCACATCTCCTACCAGCCCTTCTCTGTTGGAGAGCAGCAGGTCAAGCTGAGCTTGACCCCTAGTAGGCTCATTTAACAGTTGGGTCATGAAGCTGTCCTCCATGCACTCCAGAAATCTCCTGGACTGCCTCCTCTCTGCTGAATTAAGTTCCCAGCAGATATCTGGCAGGTTAAAGTCACCCACAAGGACAAGATCTGAAGATCTTGAGACAGCCTCCAACTGTTTGTAAAATATCTCATCTGTTCCCTCATCCTGGTTGGGTGGTCTGTAACAGACTCCAACCAGGATGTCAGATTTATTAGACCTACCTCTGATTTTAATCCACAAGGTCTCTACCCCTTCATCCCTCACTTCAAGCTCAATGGCATGGAGTGACTCCCTAATATACAGGGCCACCCCTCCTCCTCTTCTCCCTTGCCTATCTCTCCTGACAAGGTTATATCCCTCCAGTATAACAGCCCAGTCATGCCTGTCGTCCCACCAAGTTTCCGAAATGGCAACTACATCGTAGTCCCCCTGGTGGACCAGGACTTCCAATTCCTCCTGTTTGTTACCCAAGCTGCGTGCATTGGTGTAGATACACTTCAGCTGGGCTCTCGATTCAATTGTCCTTAGTTTCCTTCCATCTCTCTCCTTCTCAGAGAGAGTAATTTCCTCACCCACCCCCTTCAGACTTAGTTTAAAGCCCACCTAATGAGCCCTGCCAACTCCATTGCCAGGACTCTCCTGCCCTTCCTAGATAACTGCACCCCATCACAAGCCAGCAGGTCCGGCGCAGTAAAAGTTCCCCCATGGTCAAAGAACCCAAAACGCCGCCGCTGGCACCATCCCTTCAGCCATTTGTTGATATCGTAGGTTCTGCTATTCCTCTCTGTGAACTCCCTTGCCACAGAGGGAACTGAGCAGAACACCACCTGCGCTCCCGCCCCATCTATCAATTTCCCCAGGGCTTTAAATTCCTTTTTAATTGCCCTGGTCCCCTTCTTTTCAATCTCATCCCTGCCAGCCTGTATTACCAACAGGGGGTAATAATCAGAGGACTGGATTAGGTTTGGGAGTCTCCTGGTGATGTCCCTAACCCGGGCACCAGGAAGGGAGCAGACCTCCCTGTGAGACGGGTCGGGACGACAAATGGGTCCCTCTGTCCCCCTCAAGATGGAGTCCCCGACAACTACAACTCTTCTCTTTTTCTTGTTTTTTGTGGAGCTAGTCACCACAGTTGGTGGTGACTGCTCCACCCTAGGCAATGTCTCAGTGGGAAGCTCCTCATTGCTCTCACCCTCTGTACCCTCTGCATGCAGCGCCTCATACTTGTTGCGCAAGGGCAGAGGAGGAGAAGGACAGGGCCGAGGAGGATTTCCCTTATTACCCCTGACAGGGATCTGCACCCATCCCTCACTGTTTCCAGGGGCAGATTCCTTAGCAGGGGGGATCTGCAGAGCCTGCACCCACAGATCCAGCTCCCTTTCATTCTCCCTTATTGACCTGAGCCTGGACACTTCGTCCTTCAGCTCGGCCACTTCATCTTTCAATTCCACCACCAAGGTGAGAAGGAAGTTCACTTGCTCACACCTGGTGCAGTTGTTCTCCCCTTCCGCTTCAGCAGCAAGCGAGAGGCTGTAGCACTCCCTGCATCCAGTGGCCTGGACTCCTGTGCTTTCCCAGGTCACATCAGTCTGTCACATAGTGTCACATAGTGATAAACAATTGCACACGCCCAGTTCTTTTCGGGGGCTTGCAAATGCTTTGCAACGAACAATCAGCGGAGAGTTGGTGTGGTCTGCATGCCTCGTGGCAAAGTTGTGTACTCAGAGCGGCTCGCAGGCTCAGCTTCAGTCACAGATGGCACTATAAAGGCAAATCGCCGGCAACCTTGTTGCGAACCGCGTATTGCTCCTGCGGTCAACGTGGCTACAATCGGGCTACCGGGCGCGGCTCCAGTAGGGAGGGAGGGCGGAGGCGGGGTGCGGGCGGCGGGCGACATGGGTGCCCACCGGGATCGTACGGCACGCTCATTTTCAACTCCGCCACAGAGCTGACAACCTTCCCAGCCACGCCTTTAACGGAAGCAGCTCTGCCGAGACCGAAAAACCGAACCACGGAGCCTTCTCTCTTTGAGACGCTCGGGGTGGGGGTGGAGGAGAAACCTGGCGCCGCGCACGCGTCAGAGCTGTTCGTAGCGGCCGGCAGGGCTAGGAGTAGTACCAGGAAGACCACCGCCACAGCCTTGCATTCGGCTTTCATCCATAGTAACGCGCGGAGCACCTCCCGCCGGGTGGGACGTAGCTGTCGGGTCGACTCAGAGTCTGTTCCGTTGCTAAGAACCGCATCCCACAGTGCATCTCCGACCTCCCGCTGCACTTTCAATCTTAAAATCATGGGAGGCTCATTACTCGCATGACCCTGCGCATACGCCCGGGCCAGCAGCTCTCAGAGCTCAGTGCCCGGCGAACTTCTCTCACGAGATAAATACGCCAGCAGATGCAGTGCCCCAGCAAATCCACTGTGGGCCTTACCTGCCTTACACACAGGCTGTTCACTCCGGAAATGAACGTCCAGACTACTGCCACCTCGGGGCAGCGCTACCCGGCCCAGCGGCACCGAATGACGCTTACTCTCTCCGATACGGAGAACGTCCCACAAGATGATCGGACCCCTCTGTCTTCGGGCCAACCCTCCGGCCCCCAACGCAGTCTCACCTGTGGCCGGCTTGTGTCCTGACTCCTCTGTTCGAGCGCCAGATGTTGGGAATCACGTTCGGTGGAGCGCTATGGGAAGATGACTCTTTGTTCACCAATATGGTTAGATGGTCAAATCCACTTTATTTCCGTGATACAGTGACTTATATGCATTCTAGCAAGAGGCGTGCTCAGCTTAAGATTGGTTACAGTCAGAGGGTCCAGAGTTACATGTAAGGTGTGCATAGGTTAACTTATCAAAACATTCTAAGGGTCAGCCTTCCAGACCACCCACTCCAGCCCCCTTAGTTATCTAGTCTCTGCCCACTGCAGCTGTGTGTGGGGTGCTCAGTTGTTTACATCTCGGTTTCCTGGCCTCGCTGGGAACCAAGGACGTTCTCAGTGCCAGTTACCCATGTTTATGACTTTATGTCCTCGACTGGTGAGAAATTCTTCCACACTTTCCAACCTAAACCATTCTGTGATTCTAATGAGAGGAAGTGGCCTGAAAATGTGCCCAAGGAGGTTTAGACTGGATATGGGGAAAAACATTTCCTGAGAGAGGGGTCAGGCACTGGGGCAGATGTTTCCCAACCCAAACAACTCCATGGTTCTGTGATTGTTTTTTCTTTCCCTGGATCAGTTCTATTTGGACTGATTTGTGTCTGAAGATTTGGTCCATAGTAAAACCAATTCTTGGCTTTTTTTATAGGACCTTGCCCTTGGCAGGGGGGGTGGAGCAAGATGATCTTTTAAGGTCCCTTCCAGCCCCAGCCAGGCTAAGATTCTATGATGTATAAGCTGTGCTTCCTCTTTGCCCATGCTCAAGATTTGAAGCATAACACAGTAACTGACCAATGTGCCCAGTTCTGTCCCTCAGAACTTCATACTGGTGTGGCCAATGCAGCAGGGAACATTGACTGCCAGGTTCTGAGGCTCCTGAGGGTGGGGTACCACTGCCTCTGGGTCAGATGATGACAGAATTTGTTTTGTCCTTGGAAAAAGATGAGCACAAATGCAACCTCTAAGAAGGTGAAAGAACCCTCACATCAGCCCCTCTTGCTCTGCCACGTGGAAACAAGCCACAGAGATCATCTCTGTGAAAAGAGCAGAACTAAGCAGGGCACAGCAAAGCTACAGCCCAGGGCAATGTAAATGTAATGTTCCATGCTGTGAGCCACGCTGAATTTCAAAGCAGCCTTGCATGAACAGCTGACTCCCTAAAGCACAGAGCACACCCAGCAGTCACCTGCAGCAGGGAAGAGGTCACTCAGGCTCCTGTAGGGAATGTTGGCATCTTTTCTGTTCACTACCTGTGTCACTCCTGTGCTATGGCAAAGTCTCATAGTGTCCACTCCCATTTATCCAGGCGCCAGAGCACAGCCAACCACCAGCCTGACTGCGGCACTGGCTGCCTGCCACAGGGGTCAGCCCCCCTGCAGAAGAGCACTTCTGCTGCCCCACTTCAAGCCTGCAGGCTGGGAGGTGGGGGGTAAGCAGGTTTTGGCACCTCTCTTCTCCCATTTAAACCCACAGAGCCAGAGGGAGAAGAGAGGAATTTGGGGTAACTCTGGACATGGTATCACACAGGCCTCTCTATGACATCACAGAATTACTTCTGTGATGTCACACACCCCTCTCTATTATGTCACACAATCCCCTTCATGATGTAACACAGCACTCTCCATGGCATTAGAGAATCCCATCAATGACACCACACAGATCTCTCCATAGCATTACAGAATCCCTTCTATGTCACACAACCCTCTCTATGATGTCACACAATCCCCACTGTGATGTCAGACAGCCTGTTCTATGATGTCACATACAGCCCCATCCATGACGTCACACAATCTCCACTACAACATCAAGCAGCCCTCTCCATGATGTCACACAATGCCTTCCATGGCACATGTCACATAGCCAGCTCTATGATGTCACTCAATCCCATCCATGGCATCACATGACCCCCTCTATAACCCCTTCTATGATGTCACAAAATCCTTTCTCTGATGTCTCAGAGCCGTCTCTAGGAGCAGATGTTGATCTGTTGGCAGGTAGGAGAGCCCTGCAGGGGGACCTGGACAGGCTGGATGGGCAGAGGCCAATGGGATGAGATTTAAGAAGGCCAAGTGCTGGGTTCAACACTTTGGCCACAACAATCCAAGCAGCACTACAGGCTGGGGACAGAGCATCACAGTGTCACAGTACCACCAAGGTTGGAAGAGACCTCACAGATCATCAAGTCCAACCCTTTACCACAGAGCTCAAGGCTAGACCATGGCACCAAGTGCCATGTCCAACCTTGCCTTGAAGTGCCCCAGGGACAGCGACTCCACCACCTCCCCGGGCAGCCCATTCCAGTATCCAATCAGTCTCTCAGTGAACAATTTCTCCTCACCTCAAGTCTAAATCTCCCCTGGCGTAGCTTGAGGCTGTGTCCTCTTGTTCTGGTGTTGTCCACCTGAGAGAAGAGAGCAACCTCCTCCTGGCTACAACCACCCTTAAGGTAGTTGTAGACAGCAATAAGGTCACCCCGGAGCCTCCTCTTCTCCAGGCTAACCAATCCCAGCTCCCTCAGCCTCTCCTCGTAGGGCTTGTGCTCGAGGCTGAGAGCAGCCAGGAAGAAAGGGACCTAGGGGTACTGGTAGATAGTAGCTGCACATGAGCCAGCAGTGTGCCCAGGTGGCCAAGAGAGCCAATGGCATCCTGGCCTGGATTAGGAACAGTGTGGCCAGCAGGATGAGGGAGGTTACTCTGCCCCTATACTCAACACTGATCAGGCCACACCTTGAGTGCTGTGTCCATTGGGCTCCTCAATTCAAGAGAGACGTTGAGGTGCTGGAGCATGGCCAGAGAAGGGCAACGAAGCTGGTGAAAGGCCTGGAACTGAGCTGCTCTCTGCCTCTCACAGGCTGTGTGGGACCCCACGAGCACCGGGAGGTTCCACTCCTGCAGCAGCAGAGGCAGCTCTGATGCAAGCAGCTGAGGGCAGGAACTGTCCAGCTCCAGACCCTCGGCGTGGAGCAGCAGCAGCTCCACTCCTCACCCTGGCAGCCTGACCCTCAGCTACAAACGGAGCAGCCTGAGCCGGTGGTGCTGGCAGATGTCCCTGTCCTGAGCTGTGCTCTGGGGTCCCTCTCTGCTGGCCCACTCGAAGCTGGCAGCTTTTGGTGCTGTTTGTCTACTCTCCAGCCAAGTCAGTGCCTGTGATGGAACATAATGTGTTTTGTTCACTAAAAGTAGGATAATGGGAAGTTAGCCACCTGAATCTGGGCAAACATTATATGCCAGTAGGTACTTGCTTAATAAGCTTTAAGTTCCAGGAACCCAGGCCAGAAGTCTACCTCACCTGAGAAGGATTTCCCGCCCTCCTCACAGCGATCCCCAGGGGGTAGAAGAAGACCCCTCAGGGACAGCAATGCACATGTGCAGAGTGCTTGTTTATCACAGGAGGGACCTGTCAGCGCGGTAGAGCGGACTATAAGAGGGAGGAGCGGAACCGGCGTGGCAGTGGGCGGAGCAGGGACTCCCTCTTGTCGTCCAGCGCTGATTTTTGCCTCTTATCCTGCTTGCTCCTTGTAATCAATCAAATTCTGATTGGAATTTAAGATTTTTGTCTTTGAAATGTATCACAATTTGGTGCCGTGACTCGGATGCAGCCTGCAGGATAGGACTTTGGCTCTACCTGGGGGGCGCCCTGCCACCTGTTTATCGGCGGCCCGGGTAGTCCAGCTTCTATCACAGCTGCACCGACGAACCCAAATTCAGAGTAAGAGGCAAAGGAGGCCGCAGACCCTGTAAACTTTGTGCACAAAGGTCCGGACGAAGGCGCAGGATGCGTGAGTATATATAAGGGATTCCGTTCGGTCTGGGTCGGGGATCCTGGAGGCGCAGCGAGTGTGTGTGTGAATGAGAGGGGGGCCGGCAGCTCGGCACTAACCCAAGTGAGTGCAGACCTTCCAGTAGTGCGGTTCTCATCTGTCCGCGAGGACGTGGGCCACGAACGAGGGGAAGCGAGTGAACGCACACACGGTTGATTGAGGGCACTCCAGAAGATGGGACATGGGAAGAGCAAGCCCCTAACTCCCATAAAACTTCCGTCAATACCTAAAGATAGTCCATTAGGATTTATGGTAGAAAACTGGGAATATTACCCAAACATTCAGGGTAAGGATAAGGCAAAAATGATCCAATATTGTGTGGTTGTATGGGGAGGGGAGGAGATATCTAGGAATGTATTTTGGCCGGTGTTCAGGGCCATAGAGGACTGGGTGAGGCAGAAGCTGAGCATATGGGTTAATGGAAAGGTTCCTTTTAGTCAGGAGGAAAGCAATTATGCTGCAATCTGGGTAACAGTGCCAGCAAATAATGTTTCCCTGTTCCCATTAAAACGGAAGGATGAGGAACTGGAGAAACCTAGGGAAAAAGGTAGAAGGGAAGAGGAGCTCCCATTAATTCCCCCACCATATGTACCCCCTCAGAACCCACCAACTCCATCTGTCCCTAATGCCCCACCTTTGGAGGGTCAGGATGAGACAGTGGAGGATCGGCCTGGCCCTAGAACTCGCAGCAGGACCAGAGAAAATAATTGATACCCACTTCGGGAGATGCCTGTGGGAGGGCCGGGGCCAAATCCGGTCATAGGTTTTGTTTCAGTGCCTTTGAGCACAGCAGACGTACGAGATTTTAAGAAGGAAATGGGAAATCTATTGGAGGACCCATTAGGAGTGGCAGAGAAATTAGATCAATTTTTGGGACCTAACATATACACAGGGGGAGAATTCCAGGCCATACTGAACATACTGTGTACTGCCGAGGAAAGAAATATGATTAGGAGGGCGGGGATGTGAATTTGGGACATGCAACATGTCCAAGGACCTTTGGCAGATACTAAATGGCCCCTGGAGGATCCAGGGTGGAATCATCAACAGCAAGAGCACAGAGTCAATATGCAGGACTTGAGGGCAATTGTCATCCAAGGAATTAGGGAAGCAGTCCCCAGAGGGCAAAATATTAATAGGGCATTTAATGAGAGGCAGAGAAAGGAGGAGACCCCGACTGAGCGGCTTGAAAGGTTGAGGAAGAACTTACAAATGTCCTCAGGATTGGATCCTGAGACCCAACTTGGACAGGCCCTGCTGATAACTCAGTTCGTGGCCAAATCCTGGGATGATATAAGGAAAAAGCTAGAAAAGATAGATAATTGGCAGGATAGGGGATTGGACGAACTACTAAGGGAAGCACAGAAAGTGTATGTTAGGAGGGATGAAGAAACTCATCGCAGGCATGTACGGATGATGGTGGCCGCGGTTAGAGAAAGTGGAAGAACTGAGAGACCCAATCCCTGGACCCAGAGAAATGGGGGAGGGGGTTGGGGTCTTCGTAGGGAAAGGAGGGCAATAGTATGTTTTTATTGTGGAGGAAAGGGACACATGCGCAGGGAGTGTAGAAAGAAAGCTCAGGATGAGAAGAACTTTAAAGAAGATTAGGGGGGTCAGGGGCTCTATTTGCTGGGGTCCCAACAACATTCGGAGCCCTTGATAAAATTGAAAGTGGGACCCCAGCAACAGGAATTAGAACTTCTTATTGATACGGGGGCTGAGAGATCTACTGTTCAGAAGTTACCATCAGGATGTGAAGTTTCTAGGGAAACTGCAAAGGTAATAGGAGCTAAAGGGGAACCATTTGGGGTCCCTATAATTAAAAATGTGCTGGTAGAAGCTGATTCAAAAGTGGGTGTGTGTGATTTTTTATTAGTGTCTGAGGCAGAACACAATCTATTGGGAAGGGATTTGATAGTGGAACTAGGAATCAATATGGAAGTGGTAAGCGGGACAATAAAGATCAGACTATGCCCTTTGAGGGTAGAGGATGAGGCCAAAATTGACCCAGAGGTATGGTATACCCCTGAGACTACAGGGAGATTAAATATTACAGTATCACAGTATCACAGTATCACCAAGGTTGGAAGAGACCTCACAGATCATCAAGTCCAACCCTTTACCACAGTGCCCAAGGCTAGACCATGGCACCAAGTGCCACATCCAACCTTGCCTTGAACTGCCCCAGGGATGACGACTCCACCACCTCCCCGGGCAGCCCATTCCAGTGTCCAATGACTCTCTCAGTGAAGAACTTTCTCCTCACCTCGAGCCGAAATTTCCCCTGGCGCAGCCTGAGGCTGTGTCCTCTTGTTCTGGAGCTGGCCACCTGAGAGAAGACAGCAACCTCCTCCTGGCCACAACCACCCCTCAGGTAGTTGTAGACAGTAATAAGGTCACCCCTGAGCCTCCTCTTCTCCAGGCTAAACAACCCCAGCTCCCTCAGCCTCTCCTCGTAGGGCTTGTGCTCAAGGCCTCTCCCCAGCCTCGTCGCCCTTCTCTGGACACGCTCAAGCATCTCAGTGTCCTTCCTAAACTGGGGGGCCCAGAACTGAACGCAGTACTCGAGGTGTGGTCTGACCAGTGCAGAGTACAGGGGCAGAATGACCTCCTTTCACAGTCACTATCAGCAATCCAGAGATCCCGGTACGGGTAAAGCAGTTCCCTGTATCTCCTGAAGGGAAAAAGGGGCTGAAACCAGAGATGGAACAGTTGTTGGAACGGGGTCTTCTAGAACCCTGCATGTCCCCCTTTAATGCCCCTGTACTACCTGTCAGGAAGGCAGATGGATCCTATCAGCTAGTTCATGATTGGAGGGAAATAAATAAGAAAGCTGTGACTCGGTTCCCGGTAGTAGCCAATCCACACACATTACTGAGTAGGTTGAGCCCTGAGGAACAGTATTATAGTGTGATAGATTTAAAGGATGCATTTTGGGCCTGCCCTTTAGATGAAGAAAGTAGGGATTATTTTGCATTCGAGTGGGAGGACCCAGATACCTATAGGAAACAGCAGCTGAAATGGACAGTGTTACCCCAGGGCTTCACGGAATCGCCCAACCTGTTTGGACAGGCATTAGAACAAATTTTGGCAGAATATAAACCTGGGGAGGGGATAACTTTACTTCAATATGTGGATGATCTTTTGATAGCAGGAGAGACTGAAGAAGAAGTAAGAACAGAAAGTATTAGATTGTTAAATTTTTTAGGCTCGAGAGGCCTAAAGGTTTCGAAGTCTAAATTACAATTTGTAGAAGAAGAAGTTAGATATTTGGGACATTATCTGAGTAAGGGAGAAAAGAAGATAGACCCCGAAAGAGTTCAGGGAATTCTCTCCCTACAACCCCCTAGAAGCAAGAAACAGGTGAGACAGCTACTGGGGTTGATAGGATACTGTCGGCAGTGGATAGAGAATTACAGTTCAAAGGTCAAATTTCTGTATGAAAAATTGACCCAGGATGGATTAACGAAATGGAGTGAGGAGGATAATAAGTGATTAGAGGGATTAAAACAGGACCTAGTTAGAGCTCCAGTTCTCAGTTTACCAGACTTAAGAAGACCCTTCTATTTGTTTGTTAACACCGAGGAAGGTACAGCATATGGGGTCCTTACACAAGACTGGGCAGGGAAGAAGAAACCTATTGGATATCTACCCAAGCTACTGGATCCTGTAGGTAGGGGATGGGCTACCTGCTTAGAGGCTGTAGTAGCCTGTGCTCTTCTCGTGGAAGAGGCTAATTAGATTACTTTAAATGGGGAACTAAGAGTGCTATCTCCTCACAACATCCGAGGAGTTTTACAACAGAAGGCTGAGAAATGGGTAACAGATGCTGGACTTCTAAAATATGAAAGTATCCTCCTCAGTTCCCCGAAGCTAACAATCGAAATGACAACACTGCAAAACCCTGCTCAATTCTTGTACGGGGAGCCCACTGAGGAGAAACTGGTGCATGAATGTTCATCCACCATAGAGGAGCAAACAAAAATTAGGCCTGGTCTAGAAGAGGAGGAACTAGGGGAGGGAGAGAGATTGTTTGTGGATGGATCTGCGCGAGTGGTAGAGGGAAGGCGAGTGTCTGGATATGCAAGAATAGGTGGAGAAGATTTAGAAGTTGTGGAATCAGGTCCACTAAGTAAGGTGTGGTCAGCACAAGCGTGTGAGCTTTATGCAGTGTTACAAGCATTAAGACTGCTAAAAGGTAAAGTAGGGACCATAGATACTGATTCAAAATATGCCTTTGGGGTGGTACATACCTTTGGAAAAATTTGGGAAGAGAGAGGGTTAATAAACTCTCAAGGTAGGGATTTGATACATCAGGGGCTAATAAAGGAGACTTTAGAAGCGTTAAGGGGGCCTAAAAAAAGCGCAGTAGTGCACTTAAGGGGACACCAGAGAGGATTAGATTATAAGAGTAGAGGCAATAATGCAGCGGACAAGGAAGCAAAAAGGGCTGCACTGAGTGTGGTGGAGGACACTCTGAAGGAAAGTAGGGGGGTGGAGGAAAGTTCCTCTAGGGAAATTTGGAAGATATACAGCTTCACTACCCAGGAAAAAGAGAAGATGCAAAAGATGGGACTAAGGGAAAGTCCCAAGGGAGAATGGAAGATCCCTGAGGATGACAGAACAGTCTTACCTAAATCTGCTGCTTTAGACATTATGGAAAGAACACACCAAAAAACTCCTTGGGGAGCACAGGCATTAGTGGACCAATTGGCCACAAAGCATATGTGTATTGGTGTGGATAGTTTGGCCAAACAAGTAGTCCAGGGATGTGTTGTATGTTTAAAGGTAAACAAGGCCAATTTGAGGAAACCTCCATTGGGGGCAGACCAGTAGCTAAGAGACCATTTGCATGTACCCAAGTTGATGTCACGGAGCTACCGAAGGTTGGGAGAGACCGGTATTTATTAATGTTGGTGGATCATTTAACACACTGTGTGCAGGCATTCCCTACAGCAAGAGCTACTGCCCAAGTGGTTGTAAAGATTCTCTTAGAGCAGATAATACCTAGGTACGGGATAATGGAGGTGATTGACTCAGATAGGGGCCCTCATTTAGTGTCAAAAGTAGTCACTGAAATTATGAGTGCGATGGGAATTCGGTGGGACCACCATACCCCTTGGCACCCTCAGAGTTCAGGAAGAGTGGAAAGAATGAATGGGGAAATTAAGAAGCAACTTACTAAATTAATGACTGAAACTAAATTAACTTGGCTCAGGTGTTTACCTTTGGCTTTATTAAACATTCGGACACAACCAAGAACTGATCTGGGAATATCCCCTTTGGAAATGCTCTATGGAATGCCCTATGCTATGGGAGAATCGCGGGACCCTCCGGTAGTGAGGGATGAGAAGATGAGTATCTACATCACAAATTTAATGAAGTACAGGGAAGCTATGTGGAAAAAAGGAATTTTGGCACAGAGGCCTCCACTCGATTTGAAGCTACATCGAGTACAACCAGGAGACTGGGTGTTGGTTAAGACCTGGAGGGAAGCAAATCTGAGCCCCCAGTGGGAAGGTCCTTACCTTGTATTACTCACAACAGAGACAGCAGTTCGGACTGCAGAAAGGGGATGGACTCATGCCAGCAGAATTAAGGGACCAGTGGAAGGGCCAGCACCTGAGTGGCAAATAATTGGAGACCCAGGGGACCTAAGGTTGAAATTACAAAGAAGAAAAGAGGCTGTAAACGAATAGATACCAGACCTAGACTATACAGAAGAGGGGTTAATTTGTAACTCAGACTGTTACCTCTTTTTGTATACCACATCTGTAAAGTTTGTAGAGACAAGTGGTGAAACATTGCAGGGGGATTCCACTTAGGGGAGTTAGTGGTTCGTGCCAAAAATCTTGGAGGGACATAATTGACTGAATCCCAGAAAAATAGGGAAAAAGCATGAGAGACTAATCTGATTGTCAAAATTAAACAAAAATATAGTGGATATTGTTGGTTGCACCTGTCAGACCTGTTTGACAAAAGCCCAAGGCAGCACACGTCCCATTAAACATTAGGATTAAGAAGCTGTCCCAGAGGGCTCCTGAAGAGTATCCCTGCTGCAGAGAAGATGGTATCCCTCGTGGCCCGAAGCAACCGAGTCAACAAGCGAGGCAGAGGGGTAAAAGGCTGTGGAGAGAAGAACCCTCAGATAGGGACATTGGAGAAATGTTTATGGGACCACATCAGAAATGAGGATTCTAGCAGGGGGAACAGAGTGCAACCAGGGAATAAGAAAAACTCTGGGGCTTTCCCCATCCCTTGTGCCAATGGTTATCACTGGACTCTACAAATTATTGTTCTGTATCCCCTGCTGTTTGTAAGGGAGGCAAAAGCAGATGAACATCTGCCCCACCAGCCATTTAGATGGACCTTAATACGATGGGAAGATCAAAAGGTTATTCAAGCTACAATTACCCCTGGTGCCCCGAGCCTTACCTGTTACTTATGTGACATTGTGCCTACCGAGCCCTGCTTAAAGTTATATGGCTTTTACTTTTGTCCTAGCTCAATCCCAGGGAAAGGATATTGTAACTATCCTGGACACTATTATTGTGCTTACTGGGGTTGTGAAACTATTGCCCCAGACTGGAGAGTTAGTAATCCAGATAAATATTTGGAGGTGGGATGGGGTCCCTATGGCTGTAAACCCCCAAGGCGTCAAGGAGGGGGCATTGCAGACGCAGGGAATTGTTTATGGATTTATATCAATGTCACCAAACCAGAAGACCAAGCATGGTTAATAGGGAAGACCTGGGGGGCTAGGTTATGGGAACCAGGGACAGATAGAGGTGCACATTTCCTCATCAAAAAGGAGCCAGTCTACCAGGAATCGGAACTGGTAGGACCCAACCCCGTACTAGGGGGAGATCAAAGGACCACAAACAGCAGCACATCAGAAGATTTAAACGAGGCACAGGTAGATGTCCCTAGGGAAATCTCAGAATATGGGACCTTGTGGAAAATAATGCAGGCCAGTTATGGGATTTTTAATAAGACCAACCCTGACCTGGCCAAAGAGTGTTGGCTTTGTTACAACATCCGACCCCCTTTCTATGAAGCTATTGCAGTAATAGACAGGGCAAAAGGGATAAATGGGGCTAACCCAAAAGAATGCCTCTGGAAGAGGAATAAGGAAAGCACCCAAGTGTCACAGAAGGTAGTTTGGGAGGTTGTGAGGGAAATACGTGGAGGCTCACTTGTGGATTTTAAGTGACTTACTGCTCAAACACAGAGATCCCCCTCCCAAACTAAATTCCCCACCTGAGTTCTTTTAGGATTGAAGTTGTAGAATAACATTTCAGAAAATAGCAGATAAAGGAGAGTCTGTGATTTCTTTAGAGTTCTTTTGAGTCTTTAAAGTTACTCAGTCTTTAGGTGAGGAGTTCTTTCTTTGGTTTACTCACGATTCAGTGGTTCAGATTAGCAGGATTCGAAGTTTGGGCGGTGTCCCTTTGTTCATCAGGATCGGGCCCAAGCGGGTTTCAGGCCTCTGCGGGCCCCTCGTTGGGCAGGGCCGATCAGGAACGTGAGGGCACCGTGGCAGAAGCGAGGCAGGCAGGCAGGCTAGCGAGCGAGCAGGTAGGAGCAGGTACCAGCAAGCTCAAGCAAGCAAAAGCCCTGATCCAGGCAGGCACACCATTTATAATGTTCAAAAGAGGTAACCCTCCAGCCCAGGCTATTTTACCTTATTCTTACAGATTGGCACAATTTATAATTAACCTATACAATTGGACAGTCCTTACCAAAACAACCTGTAGGACCACCCAAAGCTCGGCCCACACCAGGTGTCGAGCGGGCATGAGAACTGCCGTTCCCCCTAGCCAAAACAGTGGCCATTGTTTACCTTTTATCTCGACCAGGGAGAGACTTTCTCATGGGGCTGAAGGATTGTTTTGGTTTTGCGATGCTCTTGGCATTAATGTGAGACACTGCAACTTTCACAGCAGGGAGGCCTGCTAAGGGCTTCTGCTACCCTCCATGACATACTCCACCCCCTGGCTCACATTAAGCCAAAAATCGGAAAACAAAACAAAATACAAGTATTCTTAACCATTATACATACATGAACAGTATACTAATACATAAACATAACTATAACCTAAATCAACCTAAGACAAATTAATCCTATATATGCCCACCCCCTGAATAACACACAGCTTTATTGAATATTTACAAAGCAAGAAAACCTGGTATGTGCGAAAGCAATTCAGAAGTCTGGGAGAATCCATCGTGCACTGATGCGATGAGTTTTCCCACTTACATCAGTTGCTTCCCATGCATACAACCCATTTGGTTTTGACAGGGTCATAGGCACAACTCCAATTGAAGGTAAGTTTACCATTACTGGTTGTCCCACCTGTAACCTGTGTAATGATTGTTGAGGGTGTTGAGACTTATCTGGTGGATGGTTGACATTCTCCACTGGCTTGTCAGGACAAAATGCTCTTATTTTAGGACTACCATAGTTACCCCATCGGTTATTCACGATGAAAACTGCATATGGCAAACGTTTATCCCAGTTACCTTTAGATACAATAGCATGTCTCTTAATTAGAGCATTTGTTCTCTCTACAATACCATTAGCTTGAGGATAGTAGGGAGTGTGGAATACCCATGTGACTCCCTCACCCTTAGCCCAGTCTTGTACAGATGACGCTGTAAAGTGAGAACCATTATCACTTTGGATGTACTCTGGCATTGGCAGAAAACTGAACCACTGCTTTAAAGCTTCAATAGTTTGAGCTCCTGTGGCAGCACTAGCGGCCGTAGCCATGACTAATCCTGAAACTACTTCCACCCCCACCAGTATGTATCTCTTCCCATGTGAGGGTTCGAATGGGCCCACATAGTCAGCTTGCCAGGTGCTCCATAATTTCTTGTCTTCTCTAATATGTTGTGCTGGAGCTAGGTTGGGGTGATGGGCTCTAAGCCTGACTTTACACTGTGGACAGGCTGAAATGATTGCCTCACAGGTAGTCATAGAAATTGGCCATCCTCTGGATCTACATTCATAGTAGAGGTCTGCCTTTCCTGAATGGCCTCTTTTAATGTGTAGCCATTCAGCTAATCTCCACCATTCATCTTTCTCATCTTCAACTATATTTATTCTTGCCAGAAAATCTGCCTGATTATTCCAGGCTGCAGCTGGGGTTTGCTGTTTGGAATGCCCTTTAACCCAACCAACTTCAAGAGATCTGGATCGGCCTATCTCTAATAGTCTTTTCCAGTCATCAGCCCTCCAAACTTCCACATTTGAAACCTTCCACTGATTCGCTTCCCACTGGCAAATCCACTCAGTGGCACCTTTGAATGTGGAGTAGGAATCAGTGTAAATGGTTGTTGCTCCGTGCTCTGCTGCTAGCATGAGAGCACGCAGTTCCCCTACCTGTGCACTGCCATCACCCTCCTCAGTGATGGTTTGGCCTGTAGCAATCTCCAAGGCAGCGGCTTTGTAACGCCACTTGGACCCCACTCTCCGAGAGGATGCATCTGTAAACCACACTCCTGATTTATCAGAGTCTGTGGTCATTTCTGGGGCCACCTGAATAGGAGAAGGCTTATATGGCTGACCAAGTAGTGCCTTGTCAGGGTTGATGGGCTGCTGTAATTTGGATACCTTAGTAGGTCCTTCTCTCAGCGGCATAAGCTGTGAGATTCCCTCTAGGTAAGCATACCACTTTCTTACAGTGGCCTTTTGGGCAATTCCTTCTGGTGGAGGAGATCCTTTAAGGATGGATTTTAGCAGAGGAAATGGGCCTTGCACTACAATGTCTTGTGTAGTGTGAAGCTTTTCTGCCTCTTTGACAGCTCGAGTTAGGGAAAGGAGTCCCTTTTCCCATTCCGAGTACCGTGTCTCGGTCTCTTTGAATGCTGTTGAGGAAAACAAAAGAGCTCTGCTAGGACCATTGGGTCTCCTTTGGAATATTCCACAGTATGAGGCATGCTCGGAAAAACCCCATTCAGCCCTCAGGGCATCTTTGGGTGCAAGGGCCCCAACTTCTGATATGCCTTCAGCTCATCTTTGAGAACTTTCAGGCTCTCAGAATGTCGTGGAGTCCAATCCCAAACTTTGTGCTTCTTAAGCAAATCATACAGAGGACGAGCAATCACGGAGAAACCTGGGATGTGTTTTCTCCAGTAGCCCAAGGTACCTAACAATTGTTGCAGCTCCTTCCTGTTTTGGGGCATCTGACCCTTTTCAATTTCTTGAAGGGTGTCCTCTGGCACAGACACTGCACCTGCTACCCACCAGGATCCCAAGAATTTAACCTCCTGGCTTGGACCTTGACACTTTTCCTTTGGAATAGTTAGCCCTTTATCAGTTAACAGCTTTCGAATGTTCTCAGCTACTGTAGCAACTTGTTCTTTGTCATTCCCTCCCACCAAGATGTCATCAATGTAATGATACACCTTAACATCTTTAGGAAGTTGAACAGTGTCAAGCAAAGCTGCAAGTGTGTTGTGTGCAATAGTTGCACTGTGTTTGTACCCTTGTGGGAGACTGTTGAATGTGTACTGAATACCTTGCCAGGTGAATGCAAACTGCGGTTTGTCCTCTTCTCTTAGTGGTACCATGAAAAACATGTCCTTCACGTCCAGGGTCGCCATCCAGGCATGAGAAGCTGCTTGGATCGCTGTCACTGTGGATGAGAGACTAGGAACTGCTGCAGTGAGAGGAAGAGTGTTACTATTAAGTTTCCTGAAATCAATCGTTAATCTCCATCGGCCATCTGGTTTGCGGACTGGCCAGACAGGTGAATTGTAAGGAGAATGAGTTCTGGTGATGATCTTTCTCTTCTCAAGATCAGCTATCACTTCAGTAATACCTTGCCTAGCTGCTGCTGGCAATGGATATTGTGCAACACAGGTAATGTGCGACTTTGGCAAAGGAGGAGCCGTTTGTAACCAATGAACACGAGCATGTACTAATTTTCCCCTCTTATTTCTCACCTCATAAGCACCAAAGCTCCATAATGTTCCATCTGGAAGATGCCACCTTCTACCTGCTAAAACATCAAATCCGAGAATATTATATCGACAATCAGCTAATGCTACCTCTACCAGGGTACTTCTCTTCTCCCCAGGCAACCATAGTTTCGTTTCAGCCAAGTGGCATATGTCAGGCTGTCCTGTCACACCTGTTATTTTTATCTTCTTACTAGATGGCAGAATTCTGAGGCATTTTGCTAGTTGCTCGTTCAACACAGTAATTTGTGCACCCGTGTCTATTAGGTACTTAACAGCAGTTCTATCTGGTCCTGTTGGAATCATAATGAAGGGTTCAGGTTTTTCAGACCACTGACAAGCAGAAACAAAGCGATGAGTGTGGCCTGAGACATTCACTGCTACTTCTCGTTTTTTGACTTGCTCTTAGCCCCTTGCTGATCAGATTGACCTGACTTATTGGGAGAGGTGTTTCTGGAACCCCTCTTGCATCCCTGTTTTGTCTTATCTCCATCCTGGCCTAATAGTTTTTTTACCATTTGATGTATATCATCTCGCAACTCAACAATGGACTTACTTACAGCACTGAATTCAGTTTTTCTGTGGTCATACTCCACCAGTCTCTTCTTCGGGTAGTCACCTTGCCCATAATAGGAATTTTGCCCCCAGAATGTTCTCGAATTAGAGCGATGGTTGATCTCAGGGCTCCCCCTGGGGCTCGACCGTGGGCTCGTCCTGGGGCTTCCCACAGGGCTTTCTGGACCACCATAAGCTTTGGCATGCCTCACTTCTGGCTTCTTCCCCTGTGGAGGTTTGCTCCTTCGGTCAGATGTTCTCGATTTGTACCAGGATGGATGTAAAGGTGTGGTATCAGTATAACCTAGATTTCGCCCTTTAAACATTAATTCCTCTAGGAGTTCTCCCCACGTAGTGTGGTTTAATGTGTTATCTCCTGTTCTTACCTTCTCTTGTATTGCTTTCTCAATATGCTCCCTTCTAGCCTCACACACAGTTCTTAAAATTCCTGGCAAACCTTTTACCAAAGGATGAAGCCTATTTGGTTCAATTGGGAGGCTCATAGGATTTGGGTTAATCCCACGATTATCCATGGCCTGTATACAAGCCAACTTTGTGATTGTTTCAACTAACTGATCACAGTTTGAAATACGACATCTGATTACCTCATCTCTCTCTGAAGGATGATAAGCACCAGCCCAATAAAGGATTCTAGAACTCAATGCAATCTCACCCTCGGGACCATTCCCTAGAAACACTTCAGGTCCCCAACAATATCCCTTTACCTCTTCAAGAGACAAAATTACAGATTCAGCATCATTCATTATAATCCTATAAACATAATCAGTTATAGTCTCGTTAGGCAATCGGGAATACCTTTCCCTTATGTCCTGCTTCTGCAGTGCGGTGTATGGTCGAGTTTTCTGAGTCATGGTGCACTGTCCTCGTGCTCCTTAACGGTTTCTGTCTTGAAAACAGGATTGACAGATGCGTTCCTCATGCTGTCGGTTATCTCCTCCACTTCCGTGTCGCTGCTCACTGACGCGATTGCGGGTGACGGCTCAGAGTGGGGCTGCGCAGGTGCGCTGTCCCTGTTGCTCCGTAATGGCACCTTGGAGCGTGGCTGCGGAGAAGATGGCGTCTGCGGTGTGGGCTGTTGAGCCGGGATGGGCGCCAGCATGGCCTGCGGAATCAGAACCTGCGACGGAACCTGCAACGGAACCTGCTGAGGCAAAATCGGTTGAAAAGACATCGCTAATTGCGGCTGAGCCGTCACCTGAGGCTGAGAAGGCATCAGGACTGGCCAAACCGGTTGCAAAAGCGACGTCGGCACAGGCTGCTGAGCCGTTTGCGGCTGTGGGGGCAGCTGTGGCATGGGCTGAGACGGTATCGGAGCCGCTGGCGGTGGAGCCGGCTGGGCTTGCGGCAGGGGCTGAGAAGGCAAAACAGTTATCTGTGGAGAGAGCGGCGGCGGCACGGGCTGTGACGTCCGCCGAATTGAGGTCCGCGGCAGAGGGACGGGTGCCGGCCGTGCCGGGGACTGCTGCGGCGACAGCGCCTCTGGGCCCTGCTGCCCTACGCGCGGCTGCGGGGACTGCGATGGCGACATTCGCAGCTGTAATTCCTGAAAGGCTTGGAGAAACTTCCCCTCTAGCCTCTCCTCCAACTCCCGAAGTCGTTGATCGGTAACCGCGGGTACGTTTACGCGATTAATTTTGCTACTCAACCTGCTATTCTCAGCTTTCAGCTCCTCAACCTGTTGTCTCGCCTTCTGGCCGATCTGCCTCCAACACTTTCGCTGTTTATTGAGATAATCAACTTCTCTCCTTAACTTATCTCCTTCGTCACTCGCCTGTTTCAACTCATACTCCAATTCATCTACTTTATCTTGAGCCCGAATTAAGCCTACTGCCAGCACAAGAAGGTTTTCTTTATCTATTCCTTCCACATCTTGGAAAGCTTTATATAGCACAATAACCATATCTATTAAATTATCGGTGACCTGTTTCATGGTATCATTAGCAAGTGCGTCCATAGTCTTTCGTATGTGATCGATCTCAAAAACAGACATCAACTTAACAACTGGGTCATCTACTACTGCCTCCACTGTATCTTCTGCCTCCACTGTGGCAGACTCAGACTCTGCTTCAGCTGCCATAGCCTGTAGCTGCGGCTGTTGCTGCTCCATCATGATATTTTCTGCCATAAATCTGTAGTTATTCTACGGTTACAATCCCACCCTCATCGCCAATTTGTCACGGAAGGTAGTTTGGGAGGTTGCGGGGAAAATACGTGGAGGCTCACTTGTGGATTTTAAGTGTTTTATTGCTCAAACACGGAGATCCCCTCCCGAACTAAATTCCCCACCTGAGTTCTTTTAGGATTGAAGTTGTAGAATAACAGTTCAGAAAATAGCAGATAAAGGAGAGCCTGTGATTTTCTTAGAGTTCCTTTGAGTCTTTAAAGTTACTCAGTCTTTAGGTAAAGAGTTCTTTCTCCAATTTACTCACTGTTCGTAGTTCAGTTCAGCACAGTTCGAAGTTTGGGCGGTGTCCCTTTGTTCGTCAGGATCGGGCCCAAGCGGGTTTCAGGCCTCTGCGGGCCCCTCGTCAGGCAGGGCCAATCAGGAACGAGAGGTCACCGGAGCAGAAGCGAGGCAGGCAGGCAGGCAAGCAAGCTAGCAAAAGCTCAAAAGCTCAAAGCTCTAGTTTTTGATCCAGGCAGGCACACCATTTATAATGTTCAAAAGAGGTAACCCTCCAGCCCAGGCTACTTTACCTCATTCTTACAGATTGGCACAAAGTTAGAATCAATCCATACAATTGGAGAACTTTTACCAAAACAGTTTCTAAGACCACCCCAAGCTCGGCCCACACCAGGTGTCGAGCGGGCATGAGAACTGCCCTTCCCCCTAGCCAAAACAGTGGCCATTGTTTACCTTTTATCTCGACTAGGGAGAGACTCTCTCATGGGGCTGAAGGATTGTTTTGGTTTTGTGAGGCTCTTGGCATTAATGTGAGACACTGCAACTTTCACAACAGGGAGGCCTGCTAAGGACTTCTGCTACCCTCCATGACAGAGATGCACCCAAGGGTGCTGAGACAACTGCCTGAGGTTGCTGCTCCACCACTCTCCATCATCTTTGCCAACTCGTAGCAGACAGGAGAGGAGCCTGAGGGCTGGAGCAGAGCCAATGGCACTGCAGGCTTCAAAAAGGGCCAGAAAGAGGTTCCAGGGAACTACAGACCAGGCAGCCTCACCTCCATCCCTGGAGAAACAATGGAGCAGCTCCTGCTGGAGGGCATCTCAAGGCACTCGGGAGAGAAGAAGCTTATCAGGAGCAGCCAGCATGGATTTACCAAGAAGAGGTCAGACTTGGCTAGCCTGATAGGGCACAGACAGACAGAGGCTGCTCAGCAAGTTTGCTGCTGACACCAAGCTGGGAGGCTTGGCTGAGACAGCTGCAGGCTGTGCTGCCATCCAGAGAGACCTGGGCAGACTGAGAGCTGGGCACAGAGGAACCAGGTGAAGTTCAACAAGGACAAGGGCAGAGTCCTGCATCTGGGGAGGGATAATAAACTGCAGCAGTCCAGGCTGGGAGGTGATCTGCTGGAGAGCAGCCCCAAGGAGAGGGACCTGGGGGTGCTGGTAGAGAACATTGATGGCACAGCAATGTGCCCTGGGGGCCAAGAAGGCCAATGGCAGAGTGTGTCCAGCAGCTCAAGGGAGGTTCTCCTCCTCCTCTACTCTGCCCTGGGGAGACATCATCTTGAATACTGTGTTCAGTTTTGCACTCCCCAGTTGCAGAGGGACAGAGATCTGCTGGAGAGGGTCCAGCAGAGGGCTAGGAGGACGATGAGGGGACTGTAGGGCTACTGAAGAGAGGCTGAGGGACCTGGGGCTGAGAGTCTGGAGAGGAGAAGACTGAGATGGCATTGGATAAATGTTTACAAGTATCTGAAGGCTGGGGGAAGACACAGGGTCTGTGGGCCAAGAGGGGTCTGTAAGGGCCTGAAGGGGTCTGAAGGGGTCTTGAAATGGTTTTGCAGGAGCCTGTATCGGACTGCAAGGGAAACTTGTGGGCACCAAGCAGCAGGCTTGCAGTGCAAGCAGTGGGCACAGTGGCTGGCAGCAGGGCACTGGTGGGGACAGGAAAGCCTGTGGGAACTCTTCTGGGAGGCAGCAGGGCCAGGGCTGGGCTGGTGGAAAGCCCAAGGGAATCCCCAGCAGGCTCAGCTGGAGGCTGTGCAAAGGCCAATGGATGCCTGCCAGCAGGCCCAGGCACTCCTTAGGCAGTTCCCTTGGCTCACCACTTCCCCTGCTGCATTCCAGTGGCTCCAGGACATCTCTTGGCCTTTCCAGGAGCCCCCAAGTGACACTGCAGGGTTCCAGCCAGCCAGGGGCTGCCAACCTGACTTCCACCTGCCCACCAACTGCCCTGCAGCATCCCAGCTGGACCAGAACTTCTCCAGAGCTTTCCTCTAGCCCAGCACTGCTCCAGATGGAGTCTACCAGACTAGAGCCCTCTGCTGGCAATTCTACAAGCCCAAAACTCTTCCTCATGCACCACAGAGGCCTCTCAGGACCTTTCAGCAACCCAACATTTCCTCACAAGACTTCCACTGTGCCCAGGGCTTCCTTCAGGCTGCCACAAGCTCAGCAGTGGATCTGACTCCTGACAGCAGGCCTGAAGCTCCCCACAGCACTTCCATTAGCTCACCGAGGGCCACGATGGATTCCAACAGGCCCAGACATTCTTCCTTCCTTTCCATTGCACCTGGGCAATTGAGAAAGAAGTGCCCAGGCACCCAAAGAACCACACCCTTCCAAGCCCCTTTCCTCACCCCATGGCCACCCCAGAGGGACCTATCCCCACACAGCTCTGCTGCTAGGCCAGGCATGAGCCAGACTGGACCAGGCTCTGCCAGTGCCCAAACAGAAGCAGCAGTGGCCAAGAGGTCACCACCCATGGCTGACAGCAAAAGCCACCTCCAAGGGACAGGGACATCATCCTGCACAACCTGGCCACCAGCACAAGACACTCCGCAGCCTGCCAGCTGCCTCAATGCCTGACAGCAGGGCAGGGCCTTCCAGAAAGCCTTCCAGTAGCCACCACTGGCCCTGCTGCATTCCAGGAGGCTTCAGACTTCCCACAGGACTTCCACTGCACCAGCAGTGGCCCTCTGCAATTTCAGCTCCCCCAGGGCTTCTATCAGGCAGACCCAAACCTCCCTATAGGATTCCCATTGGGTCACCAGTGGCCATGATGCCTTCCAACAGCAATTCTACTGCCCCACCTGTGCCCTGCACTCATTGCTCTCATCCTGCTGCAGCAGGCTCAAAGATTAACTACTCTTTAGCTCAACCTGCTGCCTCAGGAGAGAAGGTTCTTGGCACTCTTGGCACTCCCCAGGCTCCTCAAAGCTCCTGAACACTCCAAGAAATCTCTGCACACCTCTGGCTGCTGGAAAGCCTCAGAGCAGCCACAGATCAGCTGGCATCCAGCAGGAACACTGCTGAGCTAGGGAGAAGGCCTTGGGAAGCCCCAGGCCTGCTGGAAAGCACCAGAGCCACTTACCACAAATCTGAGAGAACCTTTCCAGGGGGTTCCAAAGACATCCCTGAGATGTGCCCTACACTCTACAAAGATCCCCAAAGTCAAGCCTAGAATCCTCCAGACACCCCCCCCCCCAACCCCCAACACCCCCTGGCACCCCTAAAAAAAACCCTCTGAGATGTCCCTGAGACTACTCTCAGCAAGAGACTCTTAAGACTCCTCCAAGAACCTCTCTTTTACCTCCCCAATCTGGGAACAGGCCTCCAGACCCTAGGGAACAAATGCCCCCAACATTTGGGCACTGTGGGCAGCACGGGCTAAAATAAAAGCCAAAAGACAGGATTTGGGTCACTGTGGGCTTTTATTGACACACCTGGGCACGGGGCAGGAGGGGCTTTACCCCAGGGACACACAAAGCATAGGGGGAGAGAACCAGACAAATCCCTGCACAGCTCAGCCCAGCTCCAACAGCAGCTCTGGCTGTGCTGACTCAGCACTGCCATGATTCTCAGCAGCACTGATTGGTGCTCAACAGGGCAGGAGGTGTTGGTTCCTGCTGGAGCCCCCAGCCTCTGAGAAATGCATCTGGAAAAGAGGAGATTTTGGTTCAATCTGCTGGAAAGGCCTTCTCAGGGTGAGGGTGCAATAACCCCCACAGACCCGGGCTGGGACTATTTGTGCTTGCCCTGCAGCATGGCTTGGTCGCCAGTGTGGGTACAGTGGTGGGAAGTGAGAGTGTGTCTGCGGGTGAAGCTCTTGCCACAGTCAGAGCAGGTGAAGGCTTCTCACCACTGTGGACACGACGGTGCTGGGTCAGGGCAGAGCTACAGGTGAAGCTCTTGCCGCAGTGTGCTAGTTTGAAGCAAGCTGGAATGTTTTGGTAAAAGAACTAGATAATGGGCTGTGAAAAATGAAAACAATGGTGATGTCAACTTCTCTCACAGTCACGCTGAGAGTTCTGGGAAGAAGAAGAAAACATTTGGTAGCATTCTCCATTTTGTCTCTCACTTTGCTTCTGGGCTTTGACGAAGCTGCATCTCATTAACCTTGCTGCCACTTACCTTGCTCCCTAACCTCTTGGCTGCACCTCTCTGCTTTCTGAGAACTGGGGTAAGGTTGAGAGGGCAAGGGGAGGTGTTGGGGTGGTTTGAGAGCCCCTCCTGGGGACTCAGGTTTCTGGGAGGGGAGTTGTGCTTCTGTATTGTTTATCCTTTGTATATTTCTGTATATAACTGTATATATTGTGAATAGCTGCTTGTATATTTGCTGCTGTAAAACAAATAGCTTCATTTATATTCCTGGAGTCCCTTCTGAGTTAGCTGGGGAAAATACAAAGTGTGTGGGGGGGGCAGGTAAGAGCCTAAACCATCACACGCAGTCAGAGCAGCTGAAGGGCTTCTCACTGCTGTGGACACGATAGTGCTTGGTGAGGTCAGAGCTGCAGGTGAAGCTCTTGCTGCAGTGAGAGCAGGTGAAGGGCTTCTCACCGCTGTGGACACGACGGTGCTGGGTGAGGTGATGGCTCTGGGTGAAGGTCTTGCCACAGTCCCTGCAGCTGTAGGGTTTCTCACCGCTGTGGATGAGTCTGTGCTGGATCAACTGTGAGCTCGTGGTGAAGCTCTTGCTGCACTCTGCACAGGGGTACAGGTGCTCTCTGGTGTGGGTGCGGCGGTGGATGGTGAGAGTGGAGCTGCGTTTGAAGGTCTTCCCACAGTCCCCACAGCTGAAGGACTTCTCAGTGGTGTGCACACTGCCGTGCTGGGTGAGATCAGACTTGTGAGTGAAACTCTTGCCGCAGTCAGCACAGCTGAAGGGCTTCTCGCCCGTGTGGGTTCGGCGGTGGACAATGAGGTTTGAGAGCTTTGTGAATCTCATGTCACAGTCAGCACAGCTGAAGGGCTTCTCGCCCGTGTGGGTTCGGCGGTGAACAATGAGGTTTGAGAGCTGTGTGAATCTCATGTCACAGTCAGCACAGCTGAAGGGCTTCTCGCCCGTGTGGGTTCGGCGGTGGGCAATGAGGTTTGAGCGCCTCATGAATCTCTTGTCACAGTCAGCACAGCTGAAGGGCTTCTCGCCCGTGTGGCTTCGGCGGTGTCTAATGAGGGTGGAGCGCCTCATGAATCTCTTGTCACAGTCAGCACAGCTGAAGGGCTTCTCGCCCGTGTGGGTTCGGCGGTGTCTAATGAGGTCTGAGCGCCTCATGAATCTCTTGTCACAGTCAGCACAGCTGAAGGGTTTCTCGCCCGTGTGGGTTCGGCGGTGGACAATGAGACTGGAGCGCTCTGTGACTCTCCTGTCACAGTCAGCACAGCTGAAGGGCTTCTCGCTCGTGTGGCTTCGGCGGTGTTCAATCAACCTGTAGTGCCCTTTGAAGCTCTGCCCACACTCAGGACACTGAGGCAGCTGCTTGACTGGCATAGAGGGGGCTGAGAGCAACTCAATCTCTTCTTCATATTCCTCCTCCTCATCATGGTCATCTTCACCCTGAACATCATCCTCATACTCAACATCATCACAGTCATCATTCCCCTCATTATCATTCTCTGTCTTGAGATCTTTCTCCTCATTCTTCAGGCTGCACTTGGTCTGCTCCATCTTACTCTCTGGGCACTGCTTCTCCTCCCAGCTCTTGTCTAGGTCCTTCTCTGAGGCCATGTTAGTGGAGCACGAGGTCACTGCTCATACCTAGGGAAAATGGAAGCACCTGACCTCAGCACCTCAAACCTTGACATCCTGCCTGGGACAATACAGCTTCTGACACCTCCCAACAACCAACATTCAGCTGAGGCAAAGAATGCAGAGTGGCCCTCAAACCTTCACTTCTTTCCACACAGAGGGGGCAGATCTCCAGTGCCTGTGCTGAGATCCTAGGTGCTGGTGCTGGGGGAGCGGAGACGCTCTGGTCCTTACAAAGTGATCCCAGCCCCTTGTTTGCCAGCCCTGGGCTGTCGGCAGGCAGGTTTCTGCTCCAGGCCCTGCTCTTTGATCCCTCCTGCTGCAGACAAGAGGCAGCAATGCTCACCCAGGAAGACCAAACAACCTCCAACCCTCTCCTGCCCACACTGCACATCCCAGACCCAAAAACAACCTCCTCCCAAACAACTGACTCCAACCTGCCTGGGGGGCCCCCAGACTCCTACAGCAGAGGATGTCCCTCACAGCCCCAGTGGCAGTGAAATGTGGGGGGTAGGAGGCTCTGCAGGGGGTTGGGATGTACCACATGGATCAGCAACAGCCTGGAGTCCTGCTGTTGGCCCCCACTCTGCCTTCTTTACCTGATGGGCCCTTCCCAGGGGCAGCTCTGCAAACTCTGCTCTTTCTCAGCACAGAGGGACAGGGCTGCTGCAGAGAGGACACAGTCCCTGCCAGACACAACCAAAGGCCCCAGAAGAGAGGACTGACCTGCAAGGCATGGCTCAGCACTGCCCAGGACCATGCAGCAGAGATGGGGCTTGGAGCAACCAGCTCCCAAGACCAGCACCATGGGCACAGCAGCCAGGTAGGGCTGCTGAACAAGTGCAGACTCAGCTCCTGGCCCAGCACACAAACACCAGCAGACAGTGTTGTGGAGGGCCTGTAGGCCCGAAAGCAGGCTTATTTATGCCTGCTCTGCCTGGACATGTGTCTCTGCCCATGTCAGGGGTAATCGAGCAAATAGGATCACAACAGACTCGGGCCATAAAGTCAGTTGCCCAGGACACCTGATTGTGTAAGTCCCCACACACTCAGCTCATGAGTGCCCAGTGCTGGACCCACGTGATTCCCATATTTGGACTCCAGGCCTGTGGGGTTTGCCTAATATGGTAAGGTTTGGCTGACAGCCAATCGGATTGGTCATTCAAGTGGCCAATGAGACCATTAACTCTTGGCCCACATTTAATAATAGGGGTGCACAGGCTCACGTGCAGTCTGCCCCACATTACTTGTGGCTCTGCCACATTGCTTGCTTGCCTCCTGCCTGCATACTTCCTTGCACCTTTATGCCTGCCTTTCTAGGACTGCCTGGTGTGCGCCACTGCCACAAGCTGCCAGGAGCAGACCCACTTGTCTGCCTTCGATCAGTCTCAATAGCCAGCATTAGACCTGTGCTCAGACTGCATGGAATCCTGCCTCTGCACATGGAGGTCCTGCCTATGAATTCCCTGGACACAGCATCCAGAAGGAGCCAGCAGCATAAGGGCAGAGACTGTAATTTCCCCTGAATGCTTCCCACATTACATCACAGAGAAATTCACCCTAGAGGAGGCCAATGGATTTGTTGGCCTAGAGAATTAATATGCTTGGGATTGTTTGATGGATATCAGCTTCTGATGTTCAGAATGTGCTAGTTTGAAGCTAGAGTGTTTTGGTGAAAAGAAATTAGATTACAGGCTGTGAAAAGAGAACAATGGTGATGCCTACTTCCCTCATAGGCTTGCTGAGATGGATAAGAACAGGAATCAAAACATAGATAAGACACTACTCCTGCTGGGGAGCTCTGAGCTGCATCTCTCTAACCTCACCCTCCCTTTCTCTGACTAATCCACATTGCTTCCTAACCCCCTGGCTGAACCTCTCTTCTTCCTTGGGACTGAAGCAAGGTTTAGAGGGGTAGGGGGAAGGTGAAGGGGTGGTTGGGAGCCCCTCCTGGGGACTCAGGTTTCTGGGAGGGCTGTTGTGTTTCTGTATTACCTTTTACCTTGTCTATTTCTGTATATACCTGTACAGACTGCAAATATCTGCTTGGACATTCTGCTAAGCTGTCAATAATAAGCTTCATTCAATTTCCAGAGCCAGCTGACTCCAGTCTGGGTGGTTTCCAAAGTGTGGAGGGGCAGTGAGCCCAAATCATCACACACAAGTTTTTTGGCAGTGAGCAGAAGCCTTGCTCAGATGGCTGTGCACAGAAATGTACATAAGATATGGTTGGTGTACAGGTTTTGGTCACGCTTTGAGTTGGGTATTTCGTTCGACCTCTGTTATAAAGGCCAAACCCACTCACTGGCAAAGATGGGGAACAACTGTTTTGCTAGCAGTGTTTAAAGCACTGTGGGTGTTACCTGTTTGCAAAGGGCCCTGCACAAGTTGAGAAATGCTGCCTTCAGCTTAAAACAAAAACAGCAATTGTGGGAACGAGGTCTGTATGGATGGAGTCTGAACAAGCAGTGCTGTGACACCCACAGCTCCACTTGTCAGCCGTGGATATTGTTGCACTGTAGGCACTGCAGTTACAAAGGGTGGGGAAGTGTGAATAGATTTGATCAGGATTTGCACTGGCAGTGTCCAATTTGTCAATATGGCATAGAAAGTGGCACTGTGGAACTGCATCTTGAGGCATTCCTGGGAAGACCTTTATCAGAACTGCCAGGAGCAGTAAACAGTCCTCATGGTTCTTGGGTATTTGCAGCCCCACAGCAGTTCACAAATGCACTGAGCTTAACAGAAAGTCCAGAAGTAAGGTACAGGGCATAGCTTTTGTTTCATATTCTAAAGGCAGTAGCTCTTAAAAGTGGCCTTGGCAGGCTGGCAGAGAAGAAGCTAACAAGGGTCATATTGTTCCTTCCATGAGCCCGTAGAATTCCCCTCTCTTTGTTATTAAAAAGCAATCAGGCAAGTGGCACTTGCTCCATGAGCTCAGGAAAATTAACAATGTGATGGAACCTATGGGGGCTTCACAACCTGCCCTCCCCTCCCCACCTATGATCCTGAGACATTGGCATTTGACTATTATTGATCTTAAGGATAGTTTTCTCAACATTCCACTGCATCCAGATGCTGCTCCTAAATTTGCTTTCTTGGTTCCAAGTATGAACATGCAAGCCCCGTGGCAAAGACAGCAGTGGGTTGTACTGCCTCAAGGGATGAAAAACAGCCCTAGGATTTGTCAGTGCTATGTGGCTAGGGCTCTCAGCAAGGTACCAATGGAAATACCTGAAGCTTTGCTATATCATTACATGGATGATCTCCTTGTGGCAGCACAGTACCCAGAGATCACGGAGAAAGCTGTGGCCCTTGTCATGTGCACTGTTGTTAAAGCTGCTTTGTGTATTGCACCTGAAAAGGCTCAAACATTTTTATCCACCTGGGGGACTACTCATGTTACAGGCATCCCTCATTCCCCCACAGGGCAATCGATGATTGAACGTGCCCATCCAACACTTAAACATCTCTTGTGACAGCAGAAAGGGAGAATGGGGGCAGCCACCCCAGAAGAAAGACTACAAAAGGCCTTGCACACTTTTACTTCTTTAAACTGTTCCCTCATGGACAATACTCCCCTGATCATCAGGCACTGCAATGCCAACGACTCCGCTGAGAAAAAGGAGAAGCCTCCTGTTATGGTTCCTGACTTAGAAGCTGGGAGAACTGTAGGCCTGCACCCATCAATAACGTGGGGCAAAGGGGATGCTTGTGTCTCCACAGGAAAAGGAGCCGGTGGCTTGCGGCGAAGAGCGCACGGCCACATCGAGAGGGCCTGTCGAACACTGAGGACTGAGCCTTCACACTGCAAGTGGAGTCCCTGGCAAAATGTCACTCCCAGAAGGGAATTTTGTATTATGCATCCTCTGTACTTGTAAAAAAAATAAACCTTTCTTCTGCCCTTCCCCTTTTCTTTGCACAAAACTCATGTTTGGATCACCCTTGCTAATGGAACAGGACAGAGCTCTCTGCTCAGCTACTGCATCCCCGGAGAACCCCTTTTCAACATGCTTGTTGCAGTGTATGCAGAAGGTGACAGAAGGCTCTGCAAGGATACTTTTTGTACAACACAAAGGGGGAAACGTTGGGAATGGTAGGACTTTTAGTGCTGACGTACCAGACCATAAGCCACAGGTGCAGAAGGTATGAAGGGGAAAAGTCCTGAGTTAACAGAGGGTCGAGATGACCTTAAGGAATGTTGCAGCAGACAGAGCTATGCGGAACATGAGCCTGTGGTTTCGTTAACCTTGGCTTATCCAGCTGCTAACGTACGAGGTCTGTCTCCATGAGGTATGCACTGAGGTCTGTCTTAACGACCAATTAGGATGTGGCACAATCTTTCAGCTTGTATGTTAAGGTGCTGAAAGATCAAAAAACAGAACTTGCATCAAGCTGCTCTCCACATCTCTCAATCACAGCATGGGATGGAGCTGGAGGTGGGGAGAGTCAGACTGGAGGTGAGGAGCAAGTTCGGCAGCATGAGAGTGGTGGGAGCCTGGAATGGGTTGCTCAGGGAGGGGGTTGAGGCCCCATCCCTGGAGGGGTTTAAGGCCAGGATGGATGAGGCTGTGGATAGACAGAGCTATGGTGGGGTGTCCCTGACCATGGCAGGGGGGTTAGCACTGGATGGTCCTTGTGGCCCCTTCCAACCCTGACTGATTCTATGATTTCCTGCACATACATTTCTCAGCTGGGCCCTGATCCTGTGCCCTTTTGGGGGGGACAAGGCCTAATTACATTGGTGTAAGACTGGTGTCTCTCCCTCTCCCACACGGCCTAGAAGAGAGGCCAACTCAACACTCTAGTGTCCAATTTTCTATGCTGTCTTGACAAACTGGGCACTGCCAGTGCAGATTCTGTTCAAATCTATTTACACTCCTCTACCCTTGTAACTGCAGTGCCTACAGAGTAACAATATCCACAGCTGACAAGTGGACCCATGGGCATCACAGCACTGCTTGTTCAGACTCCATCCATGTAGACCTCATTCCCACAATTCCTCTATTCCTTTTAAAATGAAGGCAGTGCTTCTCCTCTTGTGCAGGGACCTGCACAGAAAGGTAACAAACACAGCACCTTAAACATTGCTAACAGAAACAGCTGCTCCCCATCTCTGACAATGAGTGGCTCTGGCCCTTATAACAAAGGGCCAACAAAATATCTAACTCAAAGCGTGACCAAAGCCTGAGCACACAACCACATCTCAGTACACATTTCAATTTCCTGCCACAGCCATCTGAGCAAGACTTCTGCTCACTGCCAAAGCAGGCTGCACATAACGAGCTGGTAGCCAATCAAAAGACCTGTAAGCACACATAAACAAATGCATGAACAGATATAAGGATGCAAACACATTCATGCCCTAGGCTAACAAATCTCTTTGGCCTTCTCTAGGGTGAATTTCTCTGTGGGATGCAACCAGAGAATTTTCAAGTTTTCCTCTGTCTCTCTTTCTCTCTCCCTCTTTTTGTTTTGTTTTTACATTGTCCCTATCCTACAGTGTTATCTTGAGATACAGAAAAAAACAGGAAAAAATACCCTATGATATCCCTACCACAAACTCTTAGTCTTAACCACATCAATGCTAGAAATTGATAAACTAAAAATTAAAAACACTGAATCAGTACTGAGAAAAAAACAACAAACCAAAGAAATCCAAGAGGCTGTTACATTCCACAGAGCTCTCTGAAAACACCCTGGTGCCCAGGAAAAAGAAAAAAACCTTAAATCAACCATCACAAAGAGAGAATCATTAACTTACACACTTACCAAAACAACTCTTACCATAATACTCCATTACAGCAACTACCAATTACTTAACATGCCATATTTTAACTACCTAAGCCTTATCACCATCACCCTGCTAAAATGACTCCAAAACTTACTGATAATCTATTACAGTGAACAGCTACTTACGATCTTATCCAGTAGGCTCTAAAATCTATTACAATCAGAAGCTAAAAACATCATCAGGATGTTAGTCTGCAAAAGGCTCTCACAAATGCACTCTGTCCCTTTAAGAACGAAGCGCTGCTTCTCCACAGAAGATACACTGCCAGAAAGAAAAAGAAGAAAGTGGGGGGGGGCGAGTGGGCCCTGCTGCTCCAGCAGGCAGGGAGGGGAGGTGTGCAGGTGAATCCTGTGGAGGATACACCTTCCATGGTTCCCACAGCTTCCATGGATTCCACTGACAAACTGGCCCCTCCCTCGGCCTGTGACCTCACCCCTCTGTGCTCCAAACCCTCCATCTCTGCAGCCGAAAAGTGAGCTCTCTACACAGGTGGAATTGAGCCGCAGGCACCTCAGGAGATGGTAGTGAAGCACTCAGCACTCCTATGGCATTCGGCTTAGCAGCAGCTACCAACACAAGCCTCTGATTAGGGTGAAATTCCAGCTGTTAGCTGCTGCCTTTGCAGTTCTTTCCCCTGTCTGCTCCTTAAGGGCACATTTACAGCCCCCTCTGGAGCCCTGGCTTCTCAGGTGCTGAATGATCGTTGGTTTGGCACAGCAAAAATAGCTTTGTAAAGTCTGACTGCCCCAAAGGACATCTCTCACAGAGAGAAAGAGCTTCAGAGAAGCTTTGCACCACTGTTTCTTCCTCACCGATCCTCCTGCAGCATCAGATTTACAGCCTGCTCCCAATGCTTACCACCCCCATAAAGCTTCTCCTGCTTTTGCCAGACCTCCACTGTTGAACAGCTGCCTTAAGTCTCTTAGATATCTCCTCCTTTGGCTCCACAGCAGGAACTGCACTAAATCCCCCTCCTTCAGGGGTATCTCCCTTCTTCACACAGGCTGCATTAACGTTTTCACAGCAGCTCTTTCCCATTTCTCACCCCTAATGATTTCTGGATCCACTACCCTACCTCTAATGTAGGCCTGGCTCCCTTCACCAGCAGGCCAGAGCCCTGCTTCCTCCTGCCATCCGCTGCCAGACTCTTCCTCGTCCCGAGAAATCACCGCGGGGGTCACCAGGTGCCAGGTGTGCTCCTCTCTCAGAGTCCCTGCAGGGAAACCACTCTGACATCACCTCCCACCAATGTGGTGGAGAGGTCGATGCCCCTTATGGAAGCTAAGAGTGATGCTTACACAGTGGCTAATACAAGGTGTACAATTCTGACAGGTCACACAGCACAACATGGGCTGTCCACAGGCCTAGAGGCACAGCTCACCCATCGGCCCCCCTCAATCCCCCTCACGCAGCTCAGCTACAGACAACTCAAGGTTCTTTTCTCCTGCAGCTGTGCTCCCTTACCAGAACAACCTAACCTTACCCTTCCTGCTCTCCTTGTTTCACACTGCTCAAATCTGCCTGAACCCTGACATGCAGAGGTGCAGGACAATTCACTGCTTTCATCTCCTCAAATGCTGACAGATTCTCTTCAACATCTCTCTGGGTGCCATGGGCAGAGGCACTGAGTGCAGCCTCAGCAAGTGGGCTGACCACACCAAGCTGTGGTGTGGGACATGGACAGGCTGCAGAGCTGGGCTCAAGCCAACCTCAGGAGGTTCAACAAGACCAAGTGCAGGATCCTGCAGCTCGGACCAGGCAATGCCAAGCACCAATCCAGGCTGGGCAGTGCCAGGCTGGGGAGCAGCCCTGACAAGAGGGACTTGGGGGTGCTGCTGGAGGACAGGCTCAACATGAGCCAGTAGTGTGCACTTGCAGCCCAGAAAGACAAACAGAGCCTGGGATGCAGCAGAAGTGTGGCCAGCAGGGCCACAGAGGTGATTCTCCCTCTCTGCTGAGACCCCACCTGGACTACTGCAGCCAGTTCTGGGCCCCTGGGACAAGAGGGATGTGGAGATGCTGGAGTGTGTCCAGAGCAGGGCCACGAGGATGCTCAGAGGGCTGCAGCAGCTCTGCAGTGAGAACAGACTGAAAGAGTGGGGACTGTGCAGGCTGGAGAAGAGGAGGCTCCCAGGTGACCTTCTTGTGGCCTTCCAGGATCTGAAGTGGGCTACAAAAGAGCTGGGGAGGGACTTTTTAGGCTGCCAGGGAGTAACGGGACTGGGGGGGATGCAGCAAAGCTGGAGATGGGGAGAGTCAGCCTGGAGGTGAGGAGGAAGTTCTGCAGCATCAGACTGGTGAGACCCTGGAATAGGTTCCTCAGGGAGGGGGCTGAGGCCCCATCCCTGGAAAGGTTCAAGGCCAGGATGGACCAGGCTATGGGCAGCCTGATCTAGGGTAGGGTGTCCCTGTCCATGTCAGGGAGTGACAGGACTGGGGAGGATGGAGCAGAGCTGGAGAGTCAGAGTGGAGATAAGGAAGAAGTTCTGCAGCATGAGAAAGGTGAGAGCCTGGACCGGGTTGCTCAGGGAGGGGGTTGAGGCTCCATCCCTGGAAGGGTTTAAGGACAGGATGGATGAAGCTGTGGGCAGCCTGATCTAGGGTAGGGTGTCCCTGCCCATGGCACAGGGGTTGCCACTGGATGGTCCTTGTGGTCCCTTCCAACCCTGATTCCATGATTTCCCGCACATACATTTTTCAGCTGGGCCTTGATCCTGTGCCCTTTCTGGGGGAACAAGGCCTAATTCCTGCCTGACCATACCAGACCCTTCCCTCATTCACAGCACATCCATGGCCCTGCTGTCCTTGCTGCCCCATGGCCCTGGGTCCCCCACCTCTGCTGGGGTTGGAAGGGTGGAGTGGGAAATGTTGTGGCTGAGGAAGCATCTAAAGAACTGGGCTGACAGCAGGATCTCAAGCATGGGAGGTCCTGAGACTAAGGGCCAGGAGGAGATGGAGGACAGAAAGAAGCAGCAACAGGCCAAGGGGGAAGAGTTGCAGATGAGGGGTGGGGAGGGACCCTATCACCTCCTCGCACAGGAACTCATGAAAGGGGACAGAGGGAGTGAGAGCTCAGGTGA
>NW_026974646.1:0-39230 GCF_015220805.1 Pogoniulus pusillus
CCCTACACCATTCCGCAGCTTTCCAGCTGCGTTAAGCGCTGGCAAAAGAAACTTTCTCCTAGCTGCTTTCCTTTGAAGCAGAAACACGTTTACATCCTAGCCCCATTGAAGAACCATAGAAATGCCGTTTAGGAAAAGCACTCCTTCTGCTTATAGACCCAGTCAGGAACGGCCTAGCCTGGAATCCCTTCCATCATTCTGTAGCTTTCCAGCTCCCTCACACACTGGCAAAAGAAACTTTCTCCTAGCTGCTTTCCTTTGAAGCAGAAACACGTTTACATCCTAGCCCCATTGAAGAACCATAGAAATGCCGTTTAGGAAAAGCACTCCTTCTGCTTATAGACCCAGTCAGGAATGACCTAGCCTGGAATCCCCTACACCATTCTGCAGCTTTCCAGCTGCGTCACACACTGGCAAAAGAAACTTTCTCCTAGCTGCTTTCCTTTGAAGCAGAAACACGTTTACATCCTAGCCCCATTGAAGAACCATAGAAATTCGGTTTACAAAAAGCATTCATTCTGCTTATATACCCAGCCAGGAATGGCCTAGCCTGGAATCCCCTGGACCATTCTGCAGCTTTCCAGCTCCCTCACACACTGGCAAAAGAAACTTTCTCCTAGCTGCTTTCCTTTGAAGCAGAAACACGTTTACATCCTAGCCCTATTGAAGAACCATAGAAAGGCCGTTTAGAAAAAGCACTCCTTCTGCTTATAGACCCAGCCAGGAACGGCCTAGCCTGGAATCCCTTCCATCATTCTGTAGCTTTCCAGCTCCCTCACACACTGGCAAAAGAAACTTTCTCCTAGCTGCTTTCCTTTGAAGCAGAAACACGTTTACATCCTAGCCCCCTTGAAGAACCATAGAAATTCGGTATACAAAAAGCACTCATTCTGCTTATATACCCAGCCAGGAATGGCCTAGCCTGGAATCCCCTGCACGATTCTGCAGCTTTCCAGCTCCCTCACACACTGGCAAAAGAAACTTTCTCCTAGCTGCTTTCCTTTGAAGCAGAAACACGTTTACATCCTAGCCCCATTGAAGAACCATAGAAATGCCGTTTAGGAAAAGCACTCCTTCTGCTTATAGACCCAGCCAGGAATGACCTCGCCTGGAATCCCCTACACCATTCTGCAGCTTTCCAGCTGCGTCACACACTGGCAAAAGAAACTTTCTCCTAGCTGCTTTCCTTTGAAGCAGAAACACGTTTACATCCTAGCCCTATTGAAGAACCATAGAAATGCCGTTTAGAAAAAGCACTCCTTCTCCTTATAGACCCAGCCAGGAATGGCCTAGCCTGGAATCCCTTTCATCATTCTGTAGCTTTCCAGCTCCCTCACACACTGGCAAAAGAAACTTTCTCCTAGCTGCTTTCCTTTGAAGCAGAAACACGTTTACATCCTAGCCCCATTGAAGAACCATAGAAAATCGATATACAAAAAGCACTCATTCTGCGTGTAGACCCAGCCAGGAATGGCCTAGCCTGGAATCCTCGGCACCATTCTGCAGCTTTCCAGCTCCCTCACACACTGGCAAAAGAAACTTTCTCCTAGCTGCTTTCCTTTGAAGCAGAAACACGTTTACATCCTATCCCTATTGAAGAACCATAGAAATTCCTTTGCAAAAAGCACTCCTTCTGCTTATAGACCCAGTCAGGAATGACCTAGGCTGGAATCCCCTACACCATTCTGCAGCTTTCCAGCTGCGTCACACACTGGCAAAAGAAACTTTCTCCTAGCTGCTTACCTTTGAAGCAGAAACACGTTTACATCCTAGCCCCACTGAAGAACCATAGAAAGGCCGTTTAGAAGAAGCACTCCTTCTGCTTATAGACCCAGTCAGGAATGACCTAGCCTGGAGTCCCCTACACCATTCTGCAACTTTCCAGCTGCGTCACACACTGGCAAAAGCAACTTTCTCCTAGCTGCTTTCCTTTGAAGCAGAAACACGTTTACATCCTAGCCCCATTGAAGAACCATAGAAATGCCGTTTAGGAAAAGCTCTCCTTCTGCTTATAGACCCAGTCAGGAATGACCTAGCCTGGAATCCCCTACACCATTCTGCAGCTTTCCAGCTGCGTCACACACTGGCAAAAGAAACTTTCTCCTAGCTGCTTTCCTTTGAAGCAGAAACACATTTTACATCCTAGCCCTATTGAAGAACCATAGAAATGCCGTTTAGAAAAAGCACTCCTTCTGCTTATAGACCCAGCCAGGAACGGCCTAGCCTGGAATCCCTTCCATCATTCTGTAGCTTTCCAGCTCCCTCACACACTGGCAAAAGAAACTTTCTCCTAGCTGCTTTCCTTTGAAGCAGAAACACGTTTACATCCTAGCCCCATTGAAGAACCATAGAAATTCGGTTTACAAAAAGCACTCCTTCTGCTTATATACCCAGCCAGGAATGGCCTAGCCTGGAATCCCCTGCACCATTCTGTAGCTTTCCAGCTCCCTCACACACTGGCAAAAGAAACTTTCTCCTAGCTGCTTTCCTTTGAAGCAGAAACACGTTTACGTCCTAGCCCTATTGAAGAACCATAGAAATGCCGTTTAGAAAAAGCACTCCCTCTGCTTATAGACCCAGCCAGGAACGGCCTAGCCTGGAATCCCTTCCATCATTCAGTAGCTTTCCAGCTCCCTCACACACTGGCAAAAGAAACTTTCTCCTAGCTGCTTTCCTTTGAAGCAGAAACACGTTTACATCCTAGCCCCATTGAAGAACCATAGAAATTCGATATACAAAAAGCACTCCTTCTGCTTATAGACCCAGCCAGGAATGGCCTAGCCTGGAATCCCCTGCACCATTCTGCAGCTTTCCAGCTCCCTCACACACTGGCAAAAGAAACTTTCTCCTAGCTGCTTTCCTTTGAAGCAGAAACACGTTTACATCCTAGCCCCATTGAAGAACCATAGAAATGCCGTTTAGAAAAAGCACTCCTTCTGCTTATACACCCAGTCAGGAATGACCTAGCCTGGAATCCCCTACACCATTCTGCAGCTTTCCAGCTGCGTCACACACTCGCAAAAGAAACTTTCTCCTAGCTGCTTTCCTTTGAAGCAGAAACACATTTACATCCTAGCCCGATTGAAGAACCATAGAAATGCTGTTTAGAAAAAGCACTCCTTCTGCTTATAGACCCAGCCAGGAACGGCCTAGCCTGGAATCCCTTCCATCATTCTGTAGCTTTCCAGCTCCCTCACACACTGGCAAAAGAAACTTTCTCCTAGCTGCTTTCCTTTGAAGCAGAAACACGTTTACATCCTAGCCCCATTGAAGACCCATAGAAAGGCCGTTTAGAAAAACCACTCCTTCTGCTTACAGACCGAGCCAGGAATGACCTAGACTGGAGTCCCCTACACCATTCCGCAGCTTTCCAGCTGCGTTAAGCGCTGGCAAAAGAAACTTTCTCCTAGCTGCTTTCCTTTGAAGCAGAAACACGTTTACATCCTAGCCCCATTGAAGAACCATAGAAATTTGATATACAAAAAGCACTCCTTCTGCTTATATACCCAGCCAGGAATGGCCTAGCCTGGAATCCCCTGCACCATTCTGTAGCTTTCCAGCTCCCTCACACACTGGCAAAAGAAACTTTCTCCTAGCTGCTTTCCTTTGAAGCAGAAACACGTTTACATCCTAGCCCCATTGAAGAACCATAGAAATTCGATATACAAAAAGCACTCATTCTGCGTGTAGACCCAGCCAGGAATGGCCTAGCCTGGAATCCCCTGCACCATTCTGCAGCTTTCCAGCTCCCTCACACACTGGCAAAAGAAACTTTCTCCTAGCTGCTTTCCTTTGAAGCAGAAACACGTTTACATCCTAGCCCCATTGAAGAACCATAGAAATGCCGTTTAGAAAAAGCACTCCTTCTGCTTATAGACCCAGCCAGGAATGACCTAGCCTGGAGTCCCCTACACCATTCCGCAGCTTTCCAGCTGCGTCACACACTGGCAAAAGAAACTTTCTCCTAGCTGCTTCCCTTTGAAGCAGAAACACATTTACATCCTAGCCCTATTGAAGAACCATAGAAATGCCGTTTAGAAAAAGCACTCCTTCTGCTTATAGACCCAGCCAGGAACGGCCTAGCCTAGAATCCCTTCCATCATTCTGTAGCTTTCCAGCTCCCTCACTCACTGGCAAAAGAAACTTTCTCCTAGCTGCTTTCCTTTGAAGCAGAAACACGTTTACATCCTAGCCCCATTGAGGAACCATAGAAATTCGGTTTACAAAAAGCACTCATTCTGCTTATATACCCAGCCAGGAATGGCCTAGCCTGGAATCCCCTGGACCATTCTGCAGCTTTCCAGCTCCCTCACACACTGGCAAAAGAAACTTTCTCCTAGCTGCTTTCCTTTGAAGCAGAAACACGTTTACATCCTAGCCCCATTGAAGAACCATAGAAATTCGGTTTACAAAAAGCACTCATTCTGCTTATATACCCAGCCAGGAATGGCCTAGCCTGGAATCCCCTGGACCATTCTGCAGCTTTCCAGCTCCCTCACACACTGGCAAAAGAAACTTTCTCCTAGCTGCTTTCCTTTGAAGCAGAAACACGTTTACATCCTAGCCCCATTGAAGAACCATAGAAATTCGATATACAAAAAGCACTCATTCTGCTTATATACCCAGCCAGGAATGGCCTAGCCTGGAATCCCCTGCACCATTCTGCAGCTTTCCAGCGTCCTCACACACTGGCAAAAGAAACTTTCTCCTAGCTGCTTTCCTTTGAAGCAGAAACACGTTTACATCCTAGCCCCATTGAAGAACCATAGAAATGCCGTTTAGAAAAAGCACTCCTTCTTCTTATAGACCCAGTCAGGAATGACCTAGCCTGGAATCCCCTACACCATTCTGCAGCTTTCCAGCTGCGTCACACACTGGCAAAAGAAACTTTCTCCTAGCTGCTTTCCTTTGAAGCAGAAACACGTTTACATCCTAGCCCCATTGAAGAACCATAGAAATGCCGTTTAGGAAAAGCACTCCTTCTGCTTATAGACCCAGTCAGGAATGACCTAGCCTGGAATCCCCTACACCATTCTGCAGCTTTCCAGCAGCGTCACACACTGGCAAAAGAAACTTTCTCCTAGCTGCTTTCCTTTGAAGCAGAAACACGTTTACATCCTAGCCCCATTGAAGAACCATAGAAATGCCGTTTAGAAAAAGCAATCCTTCTGCTTATAGACCCAGCCAGGAACGGCCTAGCCTGGAATCCCTTCCATCATTCTGTAGCTTTCCAGCTCCCTCACACACTGGCAAAAGAAACTTTCTCCTAGCTGCTTTCCTTTGAAGCAGAAACACGTTTACATCCTAGCCCCATTGAAGAACCATAGAAATTCGGTTTACAAAAAGCACTCATTCTGCTTATATACCCAGCCAGGAATGGCCTAGCCTGGAATCCCCTGCACCATTCTGCAGCTTTCCAGCTCCCTCACACACTGGCAAAAGAAACTTTCTCCTAGCTGCTTTCCTTTGAAGCAGAAACACGTTTACATCCTAGCCCCATTGAAGAACCATAGAAATGCCGTTTAGGAAAAGCACTCCTTCTGCTTATAGACCCAGTCAGGAATGACCTAGCCTGGAATCCCCTACACCATTCTGCAGCTTTCCAGCCTCGTCACACACTGGCAAAAGAAACTTTCTCCTAGCTGCTTTCCTTTGAAGCAGAAACACATTTTTCATCCTAGCCCTATTGAAGAACCATAGAAATTCGATATACAAAAAGCACTCATTCTGCGTGTAGACCCAGCCAGGAATGGCCTAGCCTGGAATCCCCTGCACCATTCTGCAGCTTTCCAGCTCCCTCACACACTGGCAAAAGAGTCGCAGAGACTAAAGCCTGCATGCCTGGACCCTCATCGGGAGAATGAGAGACTCCTGCCAAGCTACAGACTGTGAGTAGCTGACGAACTATTAACTCAAACCACAAAAACTCAAAAGAACTCTTTTTAAACATCATAGACTCTTTAATCTGCCATTTTCGGAAATGTTACTTTGATCTCAATCAAAAAGAATTCACAGTGGTGGTGTAGTTTCAGGAAGAGGGAATCCGCATTCTTTGCAATAAATCACTGATAAAATAGTCAACGCCTCGCGTATTTTCCCCATAACTCTGCCGCGAAACTGCGTTCCACGACAGATTTGGTGTCAGAAGTGGGATTGAGAAACTGAAGTAACAGCCGAGTTTAGAAATGGCCCAGTTCGGAAGGAGTTCTCCCGCACCAGTAGATGCCAGATCGCCAGATCTCACAGACACCCTGTATGCTAGATTAGCTTCCGTGTTTGAATCAGCTAATTTTAGGCATGTTGCAGAGGCCTGGAGGCTGGAGGCAGAGGCGCATAAACGTGAGATAGAGACGTGCAAACGTGAGGCAGAGATGTATAAACAGGAGGTCAAGAAGCTGAGTGATGAGAATGCCCGGAAAGAATTGCGTTTAGAGCAGGCGCGTCAAGAAATCAAGTCGTTGCAGAGTGAGAGAGAAGCTCTGTTAAAAGACGCTGTCAGGCGGAACTTGAGCTTTCGCGCAGAGCCCGCTGTGACTGAGGACAGGATGAGAAGTATGGAGGAAAAGTTAGACAGGTTACTAAGCCGAAAGTCACGGTCCGGGAGCACTTCCCGAACGCAATCAGCCGTTAGTTCCCGCGCGGACACGCCGCAGCTCTTGCATTCTTCGCCCAAAATCTCTCACGTCAGTATGCCTTCCCACGAGCCCGATTTCTTTAAAATGTCTCCGGTGAGGCATCTTCCTCAGCCAATTAATCCCCAACCAGTGGCAGAGCCGTCCCTGTTGCCGCTAAAGTCATGCGGCTCGATACCGCGTCCACCGTTTAACTCACCAATGCCGGCTCAGCCAGCCGCCGCTTTGCCTCAGCCGCAGTCGGTTCCGGTCCCGGTGATTCCGCTGGCGAAGCCTCTGACGCCTTCGCCGATGCCGGCACCCCAGCCATCGGCAGCGCCATTACTAACAGTAGCGGAGCCGATAGCCCAGACACAGTCGCAACCCCAGGCTTTGCAGTACGGGTTAGCTTCACAGCCGACTCTGCTTCAGCAGCCGATCTTGCGACAACCCCGTTTCCGACGGTGCAGCTGCTAGCACAGGAGCTTCAGACGACCCCGCAGGTCCCGGCGCTTCAGTCGCCGCCACCAGCAGTAACGCAGCCGATAATCCAGCCGCGGGTCCCGCAGCAGCAGTCGTCCGCAATGCCGCAGGCAGCAGCTACAGTGCCGCTTTTCCCGGCTCAACCGTCTCTTCAATCTCAGTCCGTCCCAGCGTTCCAGCAAGTCCCGATGCCGTCTCAAGTTCAACCATCGGCAGCGCCGCCGCAGCCGCCATCTTCCCAACCTTCTTCACAACAACAACAGCCGCCATCTTCTCAACCGCCACGCCCTGAGCAACCAGCGCTAAGCACGCCTGCGCAGCGCCACACCGCGTTGCAGCCTGCAGTTGCGTCTATTGATAGCGACACGGAAGTGGAGAAGGTGCACCACAAAATGAAGTCCTACTCCGTAAATCCTCTCTTTGCGTCTGAAACTTCGCAAGGACCGAAAGGAGGCAAAACAACAACCACGAAAATCAAATCGTACACAGAAACGCAGATAGATGATCTTAGGGAAACTTATTCCCGCATGCCTAATGAATCCATAATTGAATATGTGTATCGTGTGGTCCAAAGGGGGGCGGAAAGGATTATCTTATCTCATGGAGAGGTGGGAAGAACTAACTGGGGACCCGAGGTATTTCTTGGGGATGGTCCTGAGGGAGACCTTGCGTTAAGTGCTAGGATTTTTCACTGGGCTAGTGCTTATGATTCTTCAGATAGGGGTGAACCTACAGAGTTTTGGATTAGATCCTCTGTTGAGCTAAATGAAGCATTTACTATGGTTGCCTGTATCCAAGCTGTGAATCATAAGGGGTTATATGCACATGCAATGGATGCTCCAGTAGAGCCACACAGGCTTGGACCCCTGATAAAGGGTATGCCTTGGCTTCATAAAGGCTGAAGGTATTAGGATAAGGAGACAAATCGAGAATGCAATACAAAAGAATGAAGAGCAAGGGCAAAGCTCACAAAGTGTAGTACATCATCTTACATGGAGGGAAGTGCTTACAGAACTAGCCACTCTAGGGAGACAAATGGGTTATCATGATCCTTTATCTGTGCCAGAATCTGTCTTTCAGAAGGAAAAGCAGTCTGGAGGCAGGAGCAGCTCTGCATCACGAGGAAAACACCAAACGGTGCGGCATGCCTGGACATCTGGTAACCCCAATGAGAGTCCACGATCAAGTCCCGGGGGAGCCCTGAGCTTAATCGTCGCTCTGAATCTGGAATAATGTGGGTACCGACTTCTCAAGGTAGAGGTGTGCTCCCACTGCAGGAACAGAAATATGCAGTGAAACCTCGTGATGTGTTTCAGAGGAAACAGATAGAGCGTGATCCTGTGAAGAATGAAATCATGTTTGAGATAAAAAAACTGTTAGAACAGATACTAAAAGGCAATGGTAACGGAAAGGTGAAGCAGAACCGTAAGAAAGGCTCTGCAAGCACGTCTCCTACCAAGTCAGGTTCTCCTGATCGGGGAGGAGATAAGAGCAAATCAAAAAACTAGGTGTGGCGATGAATGATTCAGGCCACACTCATCGCTCTGTTTCTGAATGTCGAAGGTCTGACAAACCTGAACCCTATATCATGATTCCTACTGGACCAACTAGAACTGCTGTCAAATACCTAATAGATACAGGTGCACAAATTACAGTGCTAAATGCACAATTAGCAAAGCATCTGAAAATATTGCCATCCCGGAGAAAGGTAAACATAACAGGTGTTACAGGACAACCTGAAACATGCTATTTAGCCAAAGCACAGCTGTGGCTACCTGGGGAGAAAAGAAGTACCCTGGTAGAGTTAGCATTGGCTTCGTGTAAACATAATATCCTTGGATTTGATGTTCTAGCAGGTAGAAGATGGCACCTTCCTGACGGAACATTATGGAGCTTTGGTGCTTATGAGATGAGGAATAAGAGGCAAAGGTTAGTCCGTACTTGTGTTCGCTTATTGCAAACAGCTCCTCCTTTGCCAAAGTCAAACATTACTTGTGTTGCACAGTATCCATTGCCAGCTGCAGCTAAGCAAGGTATCACTGAAGTGATAACTGATCTTGAGAAGAGACAGATTATCATTAGAACTCATTCTCCTTACAATTCACCTGTTTGGCCAGTCCGAAAATCGAATGGCCGATGGAGATTGACGGTAGATTTCCGGAAGCTAAATAGTAACACTCCTCCTCTTACTGCAGCAGTTCCTAGTCTTTCGTCCACAGTGACAGCAATCCAAGCGGCTTCTCACACCTGGATGGTGACTCTAGACGTGAAGGACATGTTCTTCATGGTGCCGTTGAGAGAAGAGGACAAACCGCAGTTTGCTTTTACCTGGCAAGGTATTCAGTACACATTCAACCGTCTTCCACAAGGGTACAAACACAGCGCAACCATTGCACACAATGCACTTGCTGCTTTGCTTGACACTGTTCAGCTTCCTAAGGATGTTAAGATGTACCATTACATTGATGATATCTTGGTGGGAGGGAATGATAAGGAGCAAGTTGGTGCAGTGGCTGAGAATATCCGAGAACTGTTGATTACCCAGGGTTTGACCATTCCAAAGGAGAAGTGTCAAGGTCCAAGTCAAGAGGTAAAATTCCTGGGATCATGGTGGATAGCAGGTGCAGTGTCTGTGCCAGATGACACTCTTCAGAGCATTGAAAAGGGCCAAATACCCCAAAATAGAAAAGAGTTACAACAGTTGTTGGGTACTCTGGGTTACTGGAGGAAACATATTCCAGGTTTCTCAGTAATTGCCCGTCCTCTGTATGATTTGCTTAAGAAGAACAAACATTGGGATTGGACTTCAGAACATTCTGATAGCCTGAGGTTTCTCAAGGATGAACTAAAGGCATATCAGAAGTTGGGGCCCTTACACCCAAAAGATGCCCTGAGGGCTGAATGGGGTTTTTCCGCGAATGCCTCATACTGTGGAATTTTCCAGAGAGGACCCAATGGTCCTAGTAGAGCTCTCATGTTTTCATCAACAGCATTTAAAGAGACCGAAATTCGGTACTCGGATTGGGAAAAGGGACTTCTTTCCCTAACTCGAGCTGTTAAGGAAGCAGAAAAGCTTCGTACTACACAAGATGTTGTAGTGCAAGGCCCATTTCCTCTGCTAAAAGGGATCCTTAAAGGAACTCCTCCACCAAAAGGAATTGCCCAAAAGGCTACTGTTAGAAAGTGGTATGCCTACTTAGAAGGAATTTCACAGCTGATGCCGCTGAAAGAGGGACCTACAAAGGTATCCAAACTTCAGCAACCCATAAATCCTGATAAAGCTCTGCTTAGTCAGCCATATAAGCCTTCTCCTATTCAGGTAGCCCCTGAGATGACCGCAGACTCCGACAAATCGGGAGTGTGGTTCACAGATGCATCCTCTCGGAGGGTAGGGGCGAAGTGGCACTACAAAGCCGCTGCCTTGGAGATTGCTACAGGCCAGACCATCACTGAAGAAGGTGATGGCAGTGCACAGGTAGGGGAGTTGCGTGCTCTTATAATAGCAGCCGAGAAGGGAGCAACAACTATTTACACTGATTCTTATTCCACGTTCAAAGGCACCACTGAGTGGATTTGCCAGTGGGAAGCGAATCAGTGGAAGGTATCAGGTGCGGAAGTCTGGAGAGTCGAAGACTGGAAAAGGCTATTAGAGATTGGCCGATCCAGACCCCTCAAAGTTGGTTGGGTAGAAGGGCATTCCAAAAAGCAAACACCAGCTACCACCTGGAATAATCAAGCTGATTTCCTGGCAAAGATCAACGTAGTGGATGAGGAGAAAACAGAGTGGTGGAGATTAGCTGAGTGGCATCATATTAAAAGAGGTCATTCGGGAAAGGCAGACCTTTACTTCGAGTGTAGGTCTAGAGGGTGGCCAGTTTCTATGAGTACCTGTAAGGAACTCATTTCATCTTGTCCACAGTGCAGAATCAGGCTTAAACAAAATCATCCCAATCTAGCTCCAGCACAGCATATCAGAGAGGACAAAAGGTTATGGAGCACATGGCAAGTTGACTATGTGGGTCCTTTAAAGCCCTCACACGGGAAGAAATATATACTGGTGGGGGTGGAAGTGGTTTCAGGATTAGTCATGGCTACAGCAACTAGTGCTGCCACAGGAGCTCAAACTATTGAGGTCTTGAAGCAGTGGTTTAGTGTCTTACCAATGCCAGAGTACATCCAAAGTGATAATGGATCTCACTTTACAGCGTCTTCTGTACAAGACTGGGCTAAGGGTGAGGGAATTACATGGGTGTTCCATACTCCCTATTATCCTCAAGCTAATGGTATTGTAGAGAGAACAAATGCTCTGATTAAGAAACATGCCATGGTATCCAAAGGTAATTGGGATAAACGCTTGCCATACGCAATTTTCATTGTGAACAACAGATGGGGTAATTATGGTAGTCCTAAAATAAGGGCATTTTGTCCTGACAATCCAGTGGAGAATGTTAATCATCCACCAGATAAATCTCAGCACTCTCAACAGTCATTACACAAATTACAGGTGGGACAACCAGTAATGGTAAACTTACCATCAATTGGAGTTGTGCCTATGACCCTGACAAAACCAAATGGGTTGTATGCTTGGGAAGCAACTGATGTAAGTGGGAAGACTCATCGTATCAGTGCACGATGGATTCTCCCAGACTTCTGAACTGCTTTTGCATATACCAGGTTTTCTGCTTTGTAAATATTCAATAAAGCTTTGTTTATTCAGGGGGGTGGGCATAAGTATTAAGTTAGTTTAGATTAGAGTTATGCTTATGTATTAGTTATGTTAAGAGTTAGATGTAAGTTGTATTTCATTTTTGCTTTTTCCGATTCTTGGCTTAATGTGAGCCAGGGGGTGGAGTATGTCATGGAGAGTAGCAAAAGGCTCTCTAAGCTTTTTGCTATATTGTGTAGTTTCTAGTGCCTCACATTCAAGCCAGAAGCATCGAAAACCCAAAACAATCTTTCAGTCCCATGGGAAGATTTCTCCCCAGGGTAAGTGAAAAGGTAAACAATGGCCATGTTTTCCCTTCCACTTGACCTCGCTTTCCAGACAACAGGGTATTGTTTTGGTTAAGTAGAAACGACTATCTCAAGCCTGCCCAGCACCTGCAGGTGGGCTGGCCTGAGGAGTGGTCTTTATATTGTTTGAGTAAAATTATCCAATTATGTAGATTGCTTACTGTTTTTTACCAATGTATGTGAATAACGTAAAAGTGGTCCGAGTTGTGGGCTAGTCCTGTTTTGGAACATTATAAAAATGGTGGACAGGCCCGGAACGGGTGCTGGCTCGTGCTCGTGCCCTTGCGCTCTTGCCCTAGCCTTCTGGGTCTGCCTCTTGCACTTCTGGGTTTTTCCAGCCTTTCTGGTTTTTTTTCCGGGACTTAACAACAACAAACTGCTCGCCAATCTAGTCTCGCCTCGGGCGGACGCCGAGTCGCAGAGACTAAAGCCTGCATGCCTGGACCCTCATCGGGAGAATGAGAGACTCCTGCCAAGCTACAGACTGTGAGTAGCTGACGAACTATTAACTCAAACCACAAAAACTCAAAAGAACTCTTTTTAAACATCATAGATTCTTTAATCTGCCATTTTCGGAAATGTTACTTTGATCTCAATCAAAAAGAATTCACAGTGGTGGTGTAGTTTCAGGAAGAGGGAATCCGCATTCTTTGCAATAAATCACTGATAAAATAGTCAACGCCTCGCGTATTTTCCCCATAACTCTGCCGCGAAACTGCGTTCCACGACACCCTATTGAAGAACCATAGAAATTCGCTTTGCAAAAAGCACTCCTTCTGCTTATAGACCCAGTCAGGAATGACCTAGCCTGGAATCCCCTACACCATTCTGCAGCTTTCCAGCTGCATCACACACTGGCAAAAGAAACTTTCTCCTAGCTGCTTTCCTTTGAAGCAGAAACACATTTACATCCTAGCCCTATTGAAGAACCATAGAAATGCCGTTTAGAAAAAGCACTCCTTCTGCTTATAGACCCAGCCAGGAACGGCCTAGCCTGGAATCCCTTCCATCATTCTGTAGCTTTCCAGCTCCCTCACTCACTGTCAAAAGAAACTTTCTCCTAGCTGCTTTCCTTTGAAGCAGAAACACATTTACATCCTAGCCCCATTGAAGAATCATAGAAATTCGGTTTACAAAAAGCACTCATTCATCTTATATACCCAGCCATGAATGGCCTAGCCTGGAATCCCCTGCACCATTCTGCAGCTTTCCAGCTCCCTCACACACTGGCAAAAGAAACTTTCTCCTCGCTGCTTTCCTTTGAAGCAGAAACACATTTACATCCTAGCCCTATTGAAGAACCATAGAAATGCCGTTTAGAAAAACACTCCTTCTTCTTATACACCCAGTCAGGAATGACCTAGCCTGGAATCCCTTCCATCATTCTGTAGCTTTCCAGCTCCCTCACACACTGGCAAAAGAAACTTTCTCCTAGCTGCTTTCCTTTGAAGCAGAAACACGTTTACATCCTAGCCCCACTGAAGAACCACAGAAATGCCGTTTAGAAAAAGCACTCCTTCTGCTTATAGACCCAGCCAGGAACGGCCTAGCCTGGAATCCCTTCCATCATTCTGTAGCTTTCCAGCTCCCTCACACACTGGCAAAAGAAACTTTCTCCTAGCTGCTTTCCTTTGAAGCAGAAACACATTTACATCCTAGCCCTATTGAAGAACCATAGAAATTCGGTTTACAAAAAGCACTCCTTCTGCTTATATACCCAGCCAGGAATGGCCTAGCGTGGAATCCCCTGCACCATTCTGTAGCTTTCCAGCTCCCTCACACACTGGCAAAAGAAACTTTCTCCTAGCTGCTTTCCTTTGAAGCAGAAACACATTTACATCCTAGCCCTATTGAAGAACCATAGAAATGCCGTTTAGAAAAAGCAATCCTTCTGCTTATAGACCCAGCCAGGAACTGCCTAGCCTGGAATCCCTTCCATCATTCTGTAGCTTTCCAGCTCCCTCACACACTGGCAAAAGAAACTTTCTCCTAGCTGCTTTCCTTTGAAGCAGAAACACGTTTACATCCTAGCCCCATTGAAGAACCATAGAAATTCGGTTTACAAAAAGCACTCATTCTGCTTATATACCCAGCCAGGAATGGCCTAGCCTGGAATCCCCTACACCATTCTGCAGCTTTCCAGCTGCGTCACACACTGGCAAAAGAAACTTTCTCCTAGCTGCTTTCCTTTGAAGCAGAAACACGTTTACATCCTAGCCCCATTGAAGAACCATAGAAATGCCGTTTAGAAAAAGCACTCCTTCTGCTTATAGACCCAGTCAGGAATGGCCTAGCCTGGAATCCCCTGCACCATTCTGTAGCTTTCCAGCTGCGTCACACACTGGCAAAAGAAACTTTCTCCTAGCTGCTTTCCTTTGAAGCAGAAACACGTTTACATGCTAGCCCCATTGAAGAACCATAGAAATGCCCTTTAGAAAAAGCAATCCTTCTGGTTATAGACCCAGTCAGGAATGTCCTAGCCTGGAATCCCCTGCACCATTCTGTAGCTTTCCAGCTCCCTCACACACTGGCAAAAGAAACTTTCTCCTAGCTGCTTTCCTTTGAAGCAGAAACACGTTTACATCCTAGCCCCATTGAAGAACCATAGAAATTCGGTTCACAAAAAGCACTCATTCTGCTTATATACCCAGCCAGGAATGGCCTAGCCTGGAATCCCCTGCACCATTCTGTGGCTTTCCAGCTCCCTCACACACTGGCAAAAGAAACTTTCTCCTAGCTGCTTTCCTTTGAAGCAGAAACACGTTTACATCCTAGCCCCATTGAAGAACCATAGAAATTCGGAATACAAAAAGCACTCATTCTGCTTATAGACCCAGCCAGGAATGGCCTAGCCTGGAATCCCCTGCACCATTCTGCAGCTTTCCAGCTCCCTCACACACTGGCAAAAGAAACTTTCTCCTAGCTGCTTTCCTTTGAAGCAGAAACACGTTTCCATCCTAGCCCCATTGAAGAACCATGGAAATGCCGTTTAGAAAAAGCACTCCTTCTGCTTATAGGCCCAGTCAGGAATGATGTAGCCTGGAATTCCCTACACCATTCTGCAGCTTTCCAGTTGCGTCACACACTGGCAAAAGAAACTTTCTCCTAGCTGCTTTCCTTTGAAGCAGAAACTCGTTTACATCCTATCCCTATTGAAGAACCATAGAAATTCGCTTTGCAAAAAGCACTCCTTCTGCTTATAGACCCAATCAGGAATGGCCTAGCCTGGAATCCCCTGCACCATTCTGCAGCTTTCCAGCTGCGTCACACACTGGCAAAAGAAACTTTCTCCTAGCTGCTTTCCTTTGAAGCAGAAACACGTTTACATCCTAGCCCCATTGAAGAACCATAGAAATGCCGTTTAGGAAAAGCACTCCTTCTGCTTATAGACCCAGCCAGGAACGGCATAGCCTGGAATCCCTTCCATCATTCTGTAGCTTTCCAGCTCCCTCACACACTGGCAAAAGAAACTTTCTCCTAGCTGCTTTCCTTTGAAGCAGAAAAACGTTTACATCCTAGCCCCATTGAAGAACCATAGAAATGCCGTTTAGAAAAAGCACTCCTTCTGCTTATATACCCAGCCAGGAATGGCCTAGCCTGGAATCCCCTGCACCATTCTGCAGCTTTCCAGCTCCCTCACACACTGGCAAAAGAAACTTTCTCCTAGCTGCTTTCCTTTGAAGCAGAAACACGTTTACATCCTAGCCCCATTGAAGAACCATAGAAATGCCCTTTAGAAAAAGCAATCCTTCTGCTTATAGACCCAGCCAGGAACGGCCTAGCCTGGAATCCCCTGCACCATTCTGCAGCTTTCCAGCCTCGTCACACACTGGCAAAAGAAACTTTCTCCTAGCTGCTTTCCTTTGAAGCAGAAACACGTTTACATCCTAGCTCTATTGAAGAATCATAGAAATTCGGTTTACAAAAAGCACTCATTCTGCTTATATACCCAGCCAGGAATGGCCTAGCCTGGAATCCCCTGCACCATTCTGTGGCTTTCCAGCTCCCTCACACACTGGCAAAAGAAACTTTCTCCTAGCTGCTTTCCTTTGAAGCAGAAACACGTTTACATCCTAGCCCCATTGAAGAACCATAGAAATTCGGAATACAAAAAGCACTCATTCTGCTTATAGACCCAGCCAGGAATGGCCTAGCCTGGAATCCCCTGCACCATTCTGCAGCTTTCCAGCTCCCTCACACACTGGCAAAAGAAACTTTCTCCTAGCTGCTTTCCTTTGAAGCAGAAACACGTTTCCATCCTAGCCCCATTGAAGAACCATGGAAATGCCGTTTAGAAAAAGCACTCCTTCTGCTTATAGGCCCAGTCAGGAATGATGTAGCCTGGAATTCCCTACACCATTCAGCAGCTTTCCAGTTGCGTCACACACTGGCAAAAGAAACTTTCTCCTAGCTGCTTTCCTTTGAAGCAGAAACTCGTTTACATCCTATCCCTATTGAAGAACCATAGAAATTCGCTTTGCAAAAAGCACTCCTTCTGCTTATAGACCCAGTCAGGAATGACCTAGCCTGGAATCCCCTACACCATTCTGCAGCTTTCCAGCTGCGTCACACACTGGCAAAAGAAACTTTCTCCTAGCTGCTTTCCTTTGAAGCAGAAACACGTTTACATCCTAGCCCCATTGAAGAACCATAGAAATTCGGTTTACAAAAAGCACTCATTCCGCTTATATACCCAGCCAGGAATGGCCTAGCCTGGAATCCCCTGCACCATTCTGTAGCTTTCGAGCTCCCTCACACACTGGCAAAAGAAACTTTCTCCTAGCTGCTTTCCTTTGAAGCAGAAACACGTTTACATCCTAGCCCCATTGAAGAACCATAGAAATTCGGTTTACAAAAAGCACTCATTCAGCTTATATACCCAGCCAGGAATGGCTTAGCCTGGAATCCTCTGCACCATTCTGCAGCTTTCCAGCTGCGTAACACTGGCAAAAGAAACTTTCTCCTAGCTGCTTTCCTTTGAAGCAGAAACACGTTTACATCCTAGCCCCATTGAAGAACCATAGAAATGCCGTTTGGAAAAAGCACTCCTTCTGCTTATAGACCCAGTCAGGAATGGCCTAGCCTGGAATCCCCTGCACCAATCTGCAGCTTTCCAGCTCCCTCACACACTGGCAAAAGAAACTTTCTCCTAGCTGCTTTCCTTTGAAGCAGAAACACGTTTACATCCTATCCCTATTGAAGAACCATAGAAATTCGCTTTGCAAAAAGCACTCCTTCTGCTTATAGACCCAGTCAGGAATGACCTAGCCTGGAATCCCCTACACCATTCTGCAGCTTTCCAGCTGCGTCACACACTGGCAAAAGAAACTTTCTCCTAGCTGCTTTCCTTTGAAGCAGAAACACGTTTACATCCTAGCCCCACTGAAGAACCATAGAAATTCGCTATACAAAATGTACTCATTCTGCTTATAGACCCAATCAGGAATGGCCTAGCCTGGAATCCCCTGCACCATTCTGCAGCTTTCCAGCTGCGTCACACACTGGCAAAAGAAACTTTCTCCTAGCTGCTTTCCTTTGAAGCAGAAACACGTTTACATCCTAGCCCCATTGAAGAACCATAGAAATGCCGTTTAGGAAAAGCACTCCTTCTGCTTATAGACCCAGTCAGGAATGACCTAGCCTGGAATCCCCTGCACCATTCTGCAGCTTTCCAGCTGCGTCACACACTGGCAAAAGAAACTTTCTCCTAGCTGCTTTCCTTTGAAGCAGAAACACGTTTACATCCTAGCCCCATTGAAGAACCATAGAAATGCCGTTTAGAAAAAGCACTCCTTCTGCTTATAGACCCAGCCAGGAATGGCCTAGCCTGGAATCCCCTGCACCATTCTGTAGCTTTCGAGCTCCCTCACACACTGGCAAAAGAAACTTTCTCCTAGCTGCTTTCCTTTGAAGCAGAAACACGTTTACATCCTAGCCCCATTGAAGAACCATAGAAATTCGGTTTACAAAAAGCACTCATTCAGCTTATATACCCAGCCAGGAATGGCCGAGCCTGGAATCCTCTGCACCATTCTGCAGCTTTCCAGCTGCGTAACACTGGCAAAAGAAACTTTCTCCTAGCTGCTTTCCTTTGAAGCAGAAACACGTTTACATCCTAGCCCCATTGAAGAACCATAGAAATGCCGTTTGGAAAAAGCACTCCTTCTGCTTATAGACCCAGTCAGGAATGGCCTAGCCTGGAATCCCCTGCACCAATCTGCAGCTTTCCAGCTCCCTCACACACTGGCAAAAGAAACTTTCTCCTAGCTGCTTTCCTTTGAAGCAGAAACACGTTTACATCCTATCCCTATTGAAGAACCATAGAAATTCGCTTTGCAAAAAGCACTCCTTCTGCTTATAGACCCAGTCAGGAATGACCTAGCCTGGAATCCCCTACACCATTCTGCAGCTTTCCAGCTGCGTCACACACTGGCAAAAGAAACTTTCTCCTAGCTGCTTTCCTTTGAAGCAGAAACACGTTTACATCCTAGCCCCACTGAAGAACCATAGAAATTCGCTAAACAAAATGTACTCATTCTGCTTATAGACCCAATCAGGAATGGCCTAGCCTGGAATCCCCTGCACCATTCTGCAGCTTTCCAGCTGCGTCACACACTGGCAAAAGAAACTTTCTCCTAGCTGCTTTCCTTTGAAGCAGAAACACGTTTACATCCTAGCCCCATTGAAGAACCATAGAAATGCCGTTTAGAAAAAGCACTCCTTCTGCTTATAGACCCAGCCAGGAATGGCCTAGCCTGGAATCCCCTGCACCATTCTGTAGCTTTCGAGCTCCCTCACACACTGGCAAAAGAAACTTTCTCCTAGCTGCTTTCCTTTGAAGCAGAAACACGTTTACATCCTGGCCCCATTGAAGAACCATAGAAATTCGGTTTACAAAAAGCACTCATTCAGCTTATATACCCAGCCAGGAATGGCCTAGCCTGGAATCCTCTGCACCATTCTGCAGCTTTCCAGCTGCGTCACACACTGGCAAAAGAAACTTTCTCCAAGCTGCTTTCCTTTGAAGCATAAACACGTTTACATCCTAGCCCCATTGAAGAACCATAGAAATGCCGTTTAGAAAAAGCACTCCTTCTGCTTATAGACCCAGTCAGGAATGGCCTAGCCTGGAATCCCCTGCACCAATCTGCAGCTTTCCAGCTCCCTCACACACTGGCAAAAGAAACTTTCTCCTAGCTGCTTTCCTTTGAAGCAGAAACACGTTTACATCCTATCCCTATTGAAGAACCATAGAAATTCGCTTTGCAAAAAGCACTCCTTCTGCTTATAGACCCAGTCAGGAATGACCTAGCCTGGAATCCCCTACACCATTCTGCAGCTTTCCAGCTGCGTCACACACTGGCAAAAGAAACTTTCTCCTAGCTGCTTTCCTTTGAAGCAGAAACACGTTTACATCCTAGCCCCACTGAAGAACCATAGAAATTCGCTATACAAAATGTACTCATTCTGCTTATAGACCCAATCAGGAATGACCAAGCCTGGAATCCCCTACACCATTCTGCAGCTTTCCAGTTGCGTCACACACTGGCAAAAGAAACTTTCTCCTAGCTGCTTTCCTTTGAAGCAGAAAAACGTTTACATCCTAGCCCCATTGAAGACCCATAGAAAGGCCGTTTAGAAAAAGCACTCCTTCTACTTATAGACTCAGTCAGGAATGACCTAGCCTGGAGTCCCCTACACCATTCTGCAGCTTTCCAGCTGCGTCACACACTGGCAAAAGAAACTTTCTCCAAGCTGCTTTCCTTTGAAGCATAAACATGTTTACATCCTAGCCCCATTGAAGAACCATAGAAATGCCGTTTAGAAAAAGCACTCCTTCTGCTTTTAGACCCAGTCAGGAATGGCCTAGCCTGGAATCCCCTGCACCATTCTGCAGCTGTCCAGCTGCGTCACACACTGGCAAAAGAAACTTTCTCCTAGCTGCTTTCCTTTGAAGCAGAAACACGTTTACATCCTAGCCCCATTGAAGAACCATAGAAATGCCGTTTAGGAAAAGCACTCCTTCTGCTTATAGACCCAGTCAGGAATGACCTAGCCTGGAATCCCCTACACCATTCTGCAGCTTTCCAGCTGCGTCACACACTGGCAAAAGAAACTTTCTCCTAGCTGCTTTCCTTTGAAGCAGAAACACGTTTACATCCTAGCCCTATTGAAGAACCATAGAAATGCCGTTTAGAAAAAGCACTCCTTCTGCTTATAGACCCAGCCAGGAACGGCATAGCCTGGAATCCCTTCCATCCTTCTGTAGCTTTCCAGCTCCCTCACACACTGGCAAAAGAAACTTTCTCCTAGCTGCTTTCCTTTGAAGCAGAAAAACGTTTACATCCTAGCCCCATTGAAGAACCATAGAAATGCCGTTTAGAAAAAGCACTCCTTCTGCTTATATACCCAGCCAGGAATGGCCTAGCCTGGAATCCCCTGCACCATTCTGTAGCTTTCCAGCTCCCTCACACACTGGCAAAAGAAACTTTCTCCTAGCTGCTTTCCTTTGTAGCAGAAACACATTTACATCCTAGCCCCTTTGAAGAACCATAGAAATGCCCTTTAGAAAAAGCACTCCTTCTGCTTATAGACCCAGCCAGGAATGGCCTAGCCTGGAATCCCCTGCACCATTCTGCAGCTTTCCAGCTCCCTCACACACTGGCAAAAGAAACTTTCTCCTAGCTGCTTTCCTTTGAAGCAGAAACACGTTTACATCCTAGCCCCATTGAAGAACCATAGAAATTCAGTTCACAAAAAGCACTCATTCTGCTTATATACCCAGCCAGGAATGGCCTAGCCTGGAATCCCCTGCACCATTCTGTAGCTTTCCAGCTCCCTCACACACTGGCAAAAGAAACTTTCTCGTAGCTGCTTTCCTTTGAAGCAGAAACACGTTTACATCCTAGCCCCATTGAAGAACCATAGAAATTCGGTTTACAAAAAGCACTCATTCTGCTTATAGACCCAGCCAGGAATGGCCTAGCCTGGAATCCCCTGCACCGTTCTGTAGCTTTCTAGCTCCCTCACACACTGGCAAAAGAAACTTTCTCCTAGCTGCTTTCCTTTGAAGCAGAAACACGTTTACATCCTAGCCCCATTGAAGAACCATAGAAATTCGATATACAAAAAGCACTCATTCTGCTTGTAGACCCAGCCAGGAATGGCCTTGCCTGGAATCCCCTGCACCATTCTGTAGCTTTCCAGCTCCCTCACACACTGGCAAAAGAAACTTTCTCCTAGCTGCTTTCCTTTGAAGCAGAAACACGTTTACATCCTAGCCCCATTGAAGAACCATAGAAATTCAGTTCACAAAAAGCACTCATTCTGCTTATATACCCAGCCAGGAATGGCCTAGCCTGGAATCCCCTGCACCGTTCTGTAGCTTTCTAGCTCCCTCACACACTGGCAAAAGAAACTTTCTCCTAGCTGCTTTCCTTTGAAGCAGAAACACGTTTACATCCTAGCCCCATTGAAGAACCATAGAAATTCGATATACAAAAAGCACTCATTCTGCTTGTAGACCCAGCCAGGAATGGCCTAGCCTGGAATCCCCTGCACCATTCTGTAGCTTTCCAGCTGCGTCACACACTGGCAAAAGAAACTTTCTCCTAGCTGCTTTCCTTTGAAGCAGAAACACGTTTACATCCTAGCCCCATTGAAGAACCATAGAAATGCCGTTTAGGAAAAGCACTCCTTCTGCTTATAGACCCAGTCAGGAATGACCTAGCCTGGAATCTCCTACACCATTCTGCAGCTTTCCAGCTGCGTCACACACTGGCAAAAGAAACTTTCTCCTAGCTGCTTCCCTTTGAAGCAGAAACACATTTACATCCTAGCCCTATTGAAGAACCATAGAAATGCCGTTTAGAAAAAGCACTCCTTCTGCTTATAGACCAAGCCAGGAACGGCCTAGCCTGGAATCCCTTCCATCATTCTGTAGCTTTCCAGCTCCCTCACACACTGGCAAAAGAAACTTTCTCCTAGCTGCTTTCCTTTGAAGCAGAAACACGTTTACATCCTAGCCCCATTGAAGAACCATAGAAATTCGGTTTACAAAAAGCACTCATTCTGCTTATATACCCAGCCTGGAATGGCCTAGCCTGGAATCCCCTGCACCATTCTGCAGCTTTCCAGCTCCCTCACACACTGGCAAAAGAAACTTTCTCCTAGCTGCTTTCCTTTGAAGCAGAAACACGTTTACATCCTAGCCCCATTGAAGAACCATAGAAATGCCGTTTAGGAAAGCACTCCTTCTGCTTATAGACCCAGTCAGGAATGACCTAGCCTGGAATCCCCTACACCATTCTGCAGCTTTCCAGCCTCGTCACACACTGGCAAAAGAAACTTTCTCCTAGCTGCTTTCCTTTGAAGCAGAAACACGTTTCCATCCTAGCCCTATTGAAGAACCATAGAAATGCCGTTTAGAAAAAGCACTCCTTCTGCTTATAGACCCAGCCAGGAACGGCATAGCCTGGAATCCCTTCCATCATTCTGTAGCTTTCCAGCTCCCTCACACACTGGCAAAAGAAACTTTCTCCTAGCTGCTTTCCTTTGAAGCAGAAAAACGTTTACATCCTAGCCCCATTGAAGAACCATAGAAATGCCGTTTAGAAAAAGCACTCCTTCTGCTTATATACCCAGCCAGGAATGGCCTAGCCTGGAATCCCCTGCACCATTCTGTAGCTTTCCAGCTCCCTCACACACTGGCAAAAGAAACTTTCTCCTAGCTGCTTTCCTTTGTAGCAGAAACACATTTACATCCTAGCCCCTTTGAAGAACCATAGAAATGCCCTTTAGAAAAAGCACTCCTTCTGCTTATAGACCCAGCCAGGAATGGCCTAGCCTGGAATCCCCTGCACCATTCTGCAGCTTTCCAGCTCCCTCACACACTGGCAAAAGAAACTTTCTCCTAGCTGCTTTCCTTTGAAGCAGAAACACGTTTACATCCTAGCCCCATTGAAGAACCATAGAAATTCAGTTCACAAAAAGCACTCATTCTGCTTATAGACCCAGCCAGGAATGGCCTAGCCTGGAATCCCCTGCACCGTTCTGTAGCTTTCTAGCTCCCTCACACACTGGCAAAAGAAACTTTCTCCTAGCTGCTTTCCTTTGAAGCAGAAACACGTTTACATCCTAGCCCCATTGAAGAACCATAGAAATTCGATATACAAAAAGCACTCATTCTGCTTGTAGACCCAGCCAGGAATGGCCTAGCCTGGAATCCCCTGCACCATTCTGTAGCTTTCCAGCTCCCTCACACACTGGCAAAAGAAACTTTCTCCTAGCTGCTTTCCTTTGAAGCAGAAACACGTTTACATCCTAGCCCCATTGAAGAACCATAGAAATGCCGTTTAGGAAAAGCACTCCTTCTGCTTATAGACCCAGCCAGGAATGGCCTAGCCTGGAATCTCCTACCCTGTTCTGCAGCTTTCCAGCTGCGTCACACACTGGCAAAAGAAACTTTCTCCTAGCTGCTTCCCTTTGAAGCAGAAACACATTTACATCCTAGCCCTATTGAAGAACCATAGAAATGCCGTTTAGAAAAAGCACTCCTTCTGCTTATAGACCAAGCCAGGAACGGCCTAGCCTGGAATCCCTTCCATCATTCTGTAGCTTTCCAGCTCCCTCACACACTGGCAAAAGAAACTTTCTCCTAGCTGCTTTCCTTTGAAGCAGAAACACGTTTACATCCTAGCCCCATTGAAGAACCATAGAAATTCGGTTTACAAAAAGCACTCATTCTGCTTATATACCAGCCTGGAATGGCCTAGCCTGGAATCCCCTGCACCATTCTGCAGCTTTCCAGCTCCCTCACACACTGGCAAAAGAAACTTTCTCCTAGCTGCTTTCCTTTGAAGCAGAAACACGTTTACATCCTAGCCCCATTGAAGAACCATAGAAATGCCGTTTAGGAAAAGCACTCCTTCTGCTTATAGACCCAGCCAGGAATGACCTAGCCTGGAATCCCCTACACCATTCTGCAGCTTTCCAGCCTCGTCACACACTGGCAAAAGAAACTTTCTCCTAGCTGCTTTCCTTTGAAGCAGAAACACGTTTACATCCTAGCCCCATTGAAGAACCATAGAAATGCCGTTTACAAAAAGCACTCATTCTGCGTGTAGACCCAGCCAGGAATGGCCTAGCCTGGAATCCCCTGCACCATTCTGCAGCTTTCCAGCTCCCTCACACACTGGCAAAAGAAACTTTCTCCTAGCTGTTTTCCTTTGAAGCAGAAACACGTTTACATCCTAGCCCCATTGAAGAACCATAGAAATTCGGTTTACAAAAAGCACTCATTCTGCTTATATACCCAGCCAGGAATGGCCTAGCCTGGAATCCCCTGCACCATTCTGTAGCTTTCCAGCTCCCTCACACACTGGCAAAAGAAACTTTCTCCTAGCTGCTTTCCTTTGTAGCAGAAACACGTTTACATCCTAGCCCCTTTGAAGAACCATAGAAATGCCCTTTAGAAAAAGCACTCCTTCTGCTTATAGACCCAGCCAGGAATGGCCTAGCCTGGAATCCCCTGCACCATTCTGCAGCTTTCCAGCTCCCTCACACACTGGCAAAAGAAACTTTCTCCTAGCTGCTTTCCTTTGAAGCAGAAACACGTTTACATCCTAGCCCCATTGAAGAACAATAGAAATTCGGTTCACAAAAAGCACTCATTCTGCTTATATACCCAGCCAGGAATGGCCTAGCCTGGAATCCCCTGCACCATTCTGTAGCTTTCCAGCTCCCTCACACACTGGCAAAAGAAACTTTCTCGTAGCTGCTTTCCTTTGAAGCAGAAACACGTTTACATCCTAGCCCCATTGAAGAACCATAGAAATTCGGTTTACAAAAAGCACTCATTCTGCTTATAGACCCAGCCAGGAATGGCCTAGCCTGGAATCCCCTGCACCGTTCTGTAGCTTTCTAGCTCCCTCACACACTGGCATAAGAAACTTTCTCCTAGCTGCTTTCCTTTGAAGCAGAAACACGTTTACATCCTAGCCCCATTGAAGAACCATAGAAATTCGATATACAAAAAGCACTCATTCTGCTTGTAGACCCAGCCAGGAATGGCCTAGCCTGGAATCCCCTGCACCATTCTGTAGCTTTCCAGCTCCCTCACACACTGGCAAAAGAAACTTTCTCCTAGCTGCTTTCCTTTGAAGCAGAAACACGTTTACATCCTAGCCCCATTGAAGAACCATAGAAATGCCGTTTAGGAAAAGCACTCCTGCTTATAGACCAAGCCAGGAACGGCCTAGCCTGGAATCCCTTCCATCATTCTGTAGCTTTCCAGCTCCCTCACACACTGGCAAAAGAAACTTTCTCCTAGCTGCTTTCCTTTGAAGCAGAAACACGTTTACATCCTAGCCCCATTGAAGAACCATAGAAATTCGGTTTACAAAAAGCATTCATTCTGCTAATATACCCAGCCTGGAATGGCCTAGCCTGGAATCCCCTGCACCATTCTGCAGCTTTCCAGCTCCCTCACACACTGGCAAAAGAAACTTTCTCCTAGCTGCTTTCCTTTGAAGCAGAAACACGTTTACATCCTAGCCCCATTGAAGAACCATAGAAATTCGGTTTACAAAAAGCACTCATTCTGCTTATATACCCAGCCTGGAATGGCCTAGCCTGGAATCCCCTGCACCATTCTGCAGCTTTCCAGCTCCCTCACACACTGGCAAAAGAAACTTTCTCCTAGCTGCTTCCTTTGAAGCAGAAACACGTTTACATCCTAGCCCCATTGAAGAACCATAGAAATGCCGTTTAGGAAAAGCACTCCTTCTGCTTATAGACCCAGCCGGGAATGACCTAGCCTGGAATCCCCTACACCATTCTGCAGCTTTCCAGCCTCGTCACACACTGGCAAAAGAAACTTTCTCCTAGCTGCTTTCCTTTGAAGCAGAAACACGTTTACATCCTAGCCCCATTGAAGAACCATAGAAATTCGGTTTACAAAAAGCACTCTTTCTGCGTGTAGACCCAGCCAGGAATGGCCTAGCCTGGAATCCCCTGCACCATTCTGCAGCTTTCCAGCTCCCTCACACACTGGCAAAAGAAACTTTCTCCTAGCTGCTTTCCTTTGAAGCAGAAACACGTTTACATCCTAGCCCCATTGAAGAACCATAGAAATTCGGTTTACAAAAAGCACTCATTCTGCTTATATACCCAGCCAGGAATGGCCTAGCCTGGAATCCCCTGCACCATTCTGTAGCTTTCCAGCTCCCTCACACACTGGCAAAAGAAACTTTCTCCTAGCTGCTTTCCTTTGTAGCAGAAACACGTTTACATCCTAGCCCCTTTGAATAACCATAGAAATGCCCTTTAGAAAAAGCACTCCTTCTGCTTATAGACCCAGCCAGGAATGGCCTAGCCTGGAATCCCCTGCACCATTCTGCAGCTTTCCAGCTCCCTCACACACTGGCAAAAGAAACTTTCTCCTAGCTGCTTTCCTTTGAAGCAGAAACACGTTTACATCCTAGCCCCATTGAAGAACCATAGAAATTCGGTTCACAAAAAGCACTCATTCTGCTTATATACCCAGCCAGGAATGGCCTAGCCTGGAATCCCCTGCACCATTCTGTAGCTTTCCAGCTCCCTCACACACTGGCAAAAGAAACTTTCTCGTAGCTGCTTTCCTTTGAAGCAGAAACACGTTTACATCCTAGCCCCATTGAAGAACCATAGAAATTCGGTTTACAAAAAGCACTCATTCTGCTTATAGACCCAGCCAGGAATGGCCTAGCCTGGAATCCCCTGCACCATTCTGCAGCTTTCCAGCTCCCTCACACACTGGCAAAAGAAACTTTCTCCTAGCTGCTTTCCTTTGAAGCAGAAACACGTTTACATCCTAGCCCCATTGAAGAACCATAGAATTTCGATATACAAAAAGCACTCATTCTGCTTGTAGACCCAGCCAGGAATGGCCTAGCCTGGAATCCCCTGCACCATTCTGTAGCTTTCCAGCTCCCTCACACACTGGCAAAAGAAACTTTCTCCTAGCTGCTTTCCTTTGAAGCAGAAACACGTTACATCCTAGCCCCATTGAAGAACCATAGAAATGCCGTTTAGGAAAAGCACTCCTTCTGCTTACAGACCCAGTCAGGAATGACCTAGCCTGGAATCTCCTACACCATTCTGCAGCTTTCCAGCTGCGTCACACACTGGCAAAAGAAACTTTCTCCTAGCTGCTTCCCTTTGAAGCAGAAACACATTTACATCCTAGCCCTATTGAAGAACCATAGAAATGCCGTTTAGAAAAAGCACTCCTTCTGCTTATAGACCAAGCCAGGAACGGCCTAGCCTGGAATCCCTTCCATCATTCTGTAGCTTTCCAGCTCCCTCACACACTGGCAAAAGAAACTTTCTCCTAGCTGCTTTCCTTTGAAGCAGAAACACGTTTACATCCTAGCCCCATTGAAGAACATAGAATTCGGTTTACAAAAAGCCTCATTCTGCTTATATACCCAGCCTTGGAATGGCCTAGCCGGAACTCCCTGCACCATTCTGCAGCTTTCCAGCTCCCTCACACACTGGCAAAAGAACCTTTCTCCTAGCTGCTTTCCTTTGAAGCAGAAACACGTTTACATCCTAGCCCCATTGAAGAACCATAGAAATGCGTTTAGGAAAAGCACTCCTTCTGCTTATAGACCCAGCCAGGAATGACCTAGCCTGGAATCCCCTACACCATTCTGCAGCTTTCCAGCCTCGTCACACACTGGCAAAAGAAACTTTCTCCTAGCTGCTTTCCTTTGAAGCAGAAACACGTTTACATCCTAGCCCCATTGAAGAACCATAGAAATGCCGTTTACAAAAAGCACTCATTCTGCGTGTAGACCAGCCAGGAATGGCCTAGCCTGGAATCCCCTGCACCATTCTGCAGCTTTCCAGCTCCCTCACACACTGGCAAAAGAAACTTTCTCCTAGCTGCTTTCCTTTGAAGCAGAAACACGTTTCAATCCTAGCCCCATTGAAGAACCATAGAAATTCGGTTTACAAAAAGCAATCATTCTGCTTATATACCCAGCCAGGAATGGCCTAGCCTGGAATCCCCTGCACCATTCTGTAGCTTTCCAGCTCCCTCACACACTGGCAAAAGAAACTTTCTCCTAGCTGCTTTCCTTTGAAGCAGAAACACGTTTACATCCTAGCCCCATTGAAGAACCATAGAAATGCCGTTTAGAAAAAGCACTCCTTCTGCTTATAGACCCAGCCAGGAATGGCCTAGCCTGGAATCCCCTGCACCATTCTGCAGCTTTCCAGCTCCCTCACACACTGGCAAAAGAAACTTTCTCCTAGCTGCTTTCCTTTGAAGCAGAAACACGTTTACATCCTAGCCCCATTGAAGAACCATAGAAATGCCGGTTAGAAAAAGCACTCCTTCTGCTTATAGACCCAGCCAGGAATGGCCTAGCCTGGAATCCCCTGCACCATTCTGCAGCTTTCCAGCTCCCTCACACACTGGCAAAAGAAACTTTCTCCTAGCTGCTTTCCTTTGAAGCAGAAACACGTTTACATCCTAGCCCCATTGAAGAACCATAGAAATTCGGTTTAGAAAAAGCACTCCTTCTGCTTATATACCCAGCCAGGAATGGCCTAGCCTGGAATCCCCTGCACCATTCTGCAGCTTTCCAGCTCCCTCACACACTGGCAAAAGAAACTTTCTCCTAGCTGCTTTCCTTTGAAGCAGAAACACGTTTACATCCTAGCCCCATTGAAGAACCATAGAAATGCCGTTTAGAAAAAGCACTCCTTCTGCTTATAGACCCAGCCAGGAATGGCCTAGCCTGGAATCCCCTGCACCATTCTGCAGCTTTCCAGCTCCCTCACACACTGGCAAAAGAAACTTTCTCCTAGCTGCTTTCCTTTGAAGCAGAAACACGTTTACATCCTAGCCCCATTGAAGAACCATAGAAATGCGGTTAGAAAAAGCACTCCTTCTGCTTTAGACCCAGCCAGGAATGGCCTAGCCTGGAATCCCCTGCACCATTCTGCAGCTTTCCAGCTGCCTCACACACTGGCAAAAGAAACTTTCTCCTAGCTGCTTTCCTTTGAAGCAGAAACACGTTTACATCCTAGCCCCATTGAAGAACCATAGAAATGCCGTTTAGAAAAAGCACTCCTTCTGCTTATATACCCAGCCAGGAATGGCCTAGCCTGGAATCCCCTGCACCATTCTGCAGCTTTCCAGCTCCGTCACACACTGGCAAAAGAAACTTTCTCCTAGCTGCTTTCCTTTGAAGCAGAAACACGTTTACATCCTAGCCCCATTGAAGAACCATAGAAATGCCGTTAGAAAAAGCACTCCTTCTGCTTATAGACCCAGCCAGGAATGGCCTAGCCTGGAATCCCCTGCACCATTCTGCAGCTTTCCAGCTCCCTCACACACTGGCAAAAGAAACTTTCTCCTAGCTGCTTTCCTTTGAAGCAGAAACACGTTTACATCCTAGCCCCATTGAAGAACCATAGAAATGCCGGTTAGAAAAAGCACTCCTTCTGCTTATAGACCCAGCCAGGAATGGCCTAGCCTGGAATCCCCTGCACCATTCTGCAGCTTTCCAGCTCCCTCACACACTGGCAAAAGAAACTTTCTCCTAGCTGCTTTCCTTTGAAGCAGAAACACGTTTACATCCTAGCCCCATTGAAGAACCATAGAAATGCCGGTTAGAAAAAGCACTCCTTCTGCTTATAGACCCAGCCAGGAATGGCCTAGCCTGGAATCCCCTGCACCATTCTGCAGCTTTCCAGCTCCCTCACACACTGGCAAAAGAAACTTTCTCCTAGCTGCTTTCCTTTGAAGCAGAAACACGTTTACATCCTAGCCCCATTGAAGAACCATAGAAATGCCGGTTAGAAAAAGCACTCCTTCTGCTTATAGACCCAGCCAGGAATGGCCTAGCCTGGAATCCCCTGCACCATTCTGCAGCTTTCCAGCTCCCTCACACACTGGCAAAAGAAACTTTCTCCTAGCTGCTTTCCTTTGAAGCAGAAACACGTTTACATCCTAGCCCCATTGAAGAACCATAGAAATGCCGTTTAGAAAAAGCACTCCTTCTGCTTATAGACCCAGCCAGGAATGGCCTAGCCTGGAATCCCCTGCACCATTCTGCAGCTTTCCAGCTCCCTCACACACTGGCAAAAGAAACTTTCTCCTAGCTGCTTTCCTTTGAAGCAGAAACACGTTTACATCCTAGCCCCATTGAAGAACCATAGAAATGCCGTTTAGAAAAAGCACTCCTTCTGCTTATAGACCCAGCCAGGAATGGCCTAGCCTGGAATCCCCTGCACCATTCTGCAGCTTTCCAGCTCCCTCACACACTGGCAAAAGAAACTTTCTCCTAGCTGCTTTCCTTTGAAGCAGAAACACGTTTACATCCTAGCCCCATTGAAGAACCATAGAAATGCCGTTTAGAAAAAGCACTCCTTCTGCTTATAGACCCAGCCAGGAATGGCCTAGCCTGGAATCCCCTGCACCATTCTGCAGCTTTCCAGCTCCGTCACACACTGGCAAAAGAAACTTTCTCCTAGCTGCTTTCCTTTGAAGCAGAAACACGTTTACATCCTAGCCCCATTGAAGAACCATAGAAATGCCGTTTAGAAAAAGCACTCCTTCTGCTTATAGACCCAGCCAGGAATGGCCTAGCCTGGAATCCCCTGCACCATTCTGCAGCTTTCCAGCTCCCTCACACACTGGCAAAAGAAACTTTCTCCTAGCTGCTTTCCTTTGAAGCAGAAACACGTTTACATCCTAGCCCCATTGAAGAACCATAGAAATGCCGTTTAGAAAAAGCACTCCTTCTGCTTATAGACCCAGCCAGGAATGGCCTAGCCTGGAATCCCCTGCACCATTCTGCAGCTTTCCAGCTCCCTCACACACTGGCAAAAGAAACTTTCTCCTAGCTGCTTTCCTTTGAAGCAGAAACACGTTTACATCCTAGCCCCATTGAAGAACCATAGAAATGCCGTTTAGAAAAAGCACTCCTTCTGCTTATAGACCCAGCCAGGAATGGCCTAGCCTGGAATCCCCTGCACCATTCTGCAGCTTTCCAGCTCCCTCACACACTGGCAAAAGAAACTTTCTCCTAGCTGCTTTCCTTTGAAGCAGAAACACGTTTACATCCTAGCCCCATTGAAGAACCATAGAAATGCCGTTAGAAAAAGCACTCCTTCTGCTTATAGACCCAGCCAGGAATGGCCTAGCCTGGAATCCCCTGCACCATTCTGCAGCTTTCCAGCTCCCTCACACACTGGCAAAAGAAACTTTCTCCTAGCTGCTTTCCTTTGAAGCAGAAACACGTTTACATCCTAGCCCCATTGAAGAACCATAGAAATGCCGTTTAGAAAAAGCACTCCTTCTGCTTATAGACCCAGCCAGGAATGGCCTAGCCTGGAATCCCCTGCACCATTCTGCAGCTTTCCAGCTCCTCACACACTGGCAAAAGAAACTTTCTCCTAGCTGCTTTCCTTTGAAGCAGAAACACGTTTACATCCTAGCCCCATTGAAGAACCATAGAAATGCCGTTTAGAAAAAGCACTCCTTCTGCTTATAGACCCAGCCAGGAATGGCCTAGCCTGGAATCCCCTGCACCATTCTGCAGCTTTCCAGCTCCCTCACACACTGGCAAAAGAAACTTTCTCCTAGCTGCTTTCCTTTGAAGCAGAAACACGTTTACATCCTAGCCCCATTGAAGAACCATAGAAATGCCGTTTAGAAAAAGCACTCCTTCTGCTTATAGACCCAGCCAGGAATGGCCTAGCCTGGAATCCCCTGCACCATTCTGCAGCTTTCCAGCTCCCTCACACACTGGCAAAAGAAACTTTCTCCTAGCTGCTTTCCTTTGAAGCAGAAACACGTTTACATCCTAGCCCCATTGAAGAACCATAGAAATGCCGGTTAGAAAAAGCACTCCTTCTGCTTATAGACCCAGCCAGGAATGGCCTAGCCTGGAATCCCCTGCACCATTCTGCAGCTTTCCAGCTCCCTCACACACTGGCAAAAGAAACTTTCTCCTAGCTGCTTTCCTTTGAAGCAGAAACACGTTTACATCCTAGCCCCATTGAAGAACCATAGAAATGCCGTTTAGAAAAAGCACTCCTTCTGCTTATAGACCCAGCCAGGAATGGCCTAGCCTGGAATCCCCTGCACCATTCTGCAGCTTTCCAGCTCCCTCACACACTGGCAAAAGAAACTTTCTCCTAGCTGCTTTCCTTTGAAGCAGAAACACGTTTACATCCTAGCCCCATTGAAGAACCATAGAAATGCCGTTTAGAAAAAGCACTCCTTCTGCTTATAGACCCAGCCAGGAATGGCCTAGCCTGGAATCCCCTGCACCATTCTGCAGCTTTCCAGCTGCGTCACACACTGGCAAAAGAAACTTTCTCCTAGCTGCTTTCCTTTGAAGCAGAAACACGTTTACATCCTAGCCCCATTGAAGAACCATAGAAATGCCGTTTAGAAAAAGCACTCCTTCTGCTTATAGACCCAGCCAGGAATGGCCTAGCCTGGAATCCCCTGCACCATTCTGCAGCTTTCCAGCTCCCTCACACACTGGCAAAAGAAACTTTCTCCTAGCTGCTTTCCTTTGAAGCAGAAACACGTTTACATCCTAGCCCCATTGAAGAACCATAGAAATGCCGGTTAGAAAAAGCACTCCTTCTGCTTATAGACCCAGCCAGGAATGGCCTAGCCTGGAATCCCCTGCACCATTCTGCAGCTTTCCAGCTCCCTCACACACTGGCAAAAGAAACTTTCTCCTAGCTGCTTTCCTTTGAAGCAGAAACACGTTTACATCCTAGCCCCATTGAAGAACCATAGAAATGCCGTTAGAAAAAGCACTCCTTCTGCTTATAGACCCAGCCAGGAATGGCCTAGCCTGGAATCCCCTGCACCATTCTGCAGCTTTCCAGCTCCCTCACACACTGGCAAAAGAAACTTTCTCCTAGCTGCTTTCCTTTGAAGCAGAAACACGTTTACATCCTAGCCCCATTGAAGAACCATAGAAATGCCGTTTAGAAAAAGCACTCCTTCTGCTTATAGACCCAGCCAGGAATGGCCTAGCCTGGAATCCCCTGCACCATTCTGCAGCTTTCCAGCTCCCTCACACACTGGCAAAAGAAACTTTCTCCTAGCTGCTTTCCTTTGAAGCAGAAACACGTTTACATCCTAGCCCCATTGAAGAACCATAGAAATGCCGTTTAGAAAAAGCACTCCTTCTGCTTATAGACCCAGCCAGGAATGGCCTAGCCTGGAATCCCCTGCACCATTCTGCAGCTTTCCAGCTCCCTCACACACTGGCAAAAGAAACTTTCTCCTAGCTGCTTTCCTTTGAAGCAGAAACACGTTTACATCCTAGCCCCATTGAAGAACCATAGAAATGCCGGTTAGAAAAAGCACTCCTTCTGCTTATAGACCCAGCCAGGAATGGCCTAGCCTGGAATCCCCTGCACCATTCTGCAGCTTTCCAGCTCCCTCACACACTGGCAAAAGAAACTTTCTCCTAGCTGCTTTCCTTTGAAGCAGAAACACGTTTACATCCTAGCCCCATTGAAGAACCATAGAAATGCCGTTTAGAAAAAGCACTCCTTCTGCTTATAGACCCAGCCAGGAATGGCCTAGCCTGGAATCCCCTGCACCATTCTGCAGCTTTCCAGCTCCCTCACACACTGGCAAAAGAAACTTTCTCCTAGCTGCTTTCCTTTGAAGCAGAAACACGTTTACATCCTAGCCCCATTGAAGAACCATAGAAATTCCGGTTTAGAAAAAGCACTCCTTCTGCTTATAGACCCAGCCAGGAATGGCCTAGCCTGGAATCCCCTGCACCATTCTGCAGCTTTCCAGCTCCTCACACACTGGCAAAAGAAACTTTCTCCTAGCTGCTTTCCTTTGAAGCAGAAACACGTTTACATCCTAGCCCCATTGAAGAACCATAGAAATGCCGGTTAGAAAAAGCACTCCTTCTGCTTATAGACCCAGCCAGGAATGGCCTAGCCTGGAATCCCCTGCACCATTCTGCAGCTTTCCAGCTCCCTCACACACTGGCAAAAGAAACTTTCTCCTAGCTGCTTTCCTTTGAAGCAGAAACACGTTTACATCCTAGCCCCATTGAAGAACCATAGAAATGCCGTTTAGAAAAAGCACTCCTTCTGCTTATAGACCCAGCCAGGAATGGCCTAGCCTGGAATCCCCTGCACCATTCTGCAGCTTTCCAGCTCCGTCACACACTGGCAAAAGAAACTTTCTCCTAGCTGCTTTCCTTTGAAGCAGAAACACGTTTACATCCTAGCCCCATTGAAGAACCATAGAAATGCCGTTTAGAAAAAGCACTCCTTCTGCTTATAGACCCAGCCAGGAATGGCCTAGCCTGGAATCCCCTGCACCATTCTGCAGCTTTCCAGCTCCTCACACACTGGCAAAAGAAACTTTCTCCTAGCTGCTTTCCTTTGAAGCAGAAACACGTTTACATCCTAGCCCCATTGAAGAACCATAGAAATGCCGTTTAGAAAAAGCACTCCTTCTGCTTATAGACCCAGCCAGGAATGGCCTAGCCTGGAATCCCCTGCACCATTCTGCAGCTTTCCAGCTCCCTCACACACTGGCAAAAGAAACTTTCTCCTAGCTGCTTTCCTTTGAAGCAGAAACACGTTTACATCCTAGCCCCATTGAAGAACCATAGAAATGCCGTTTAGAAAAAGCACTCCTTCTGCTTATAGACCCAGCCAGGAATGGCCTAGCCTGGAATCCCCTGCACCATTCTGCAGCTTTCCAGCTCCCTCACACACTGGCAAAAGAAACTTTCTCCTAGCTGCTTTCCTTTGAAGCAGAAACACGTTTACATCCTAGCCCCATTGAAGAACCATAGAAATGACGGTTAGAAAAAGCACTCCTTCTGCTTATAGACCCAGCCAGGAATGGCCTAGCCTGGAATCCCCTGCACCATTCTGCAGCTTTCCAGCTCCCTCACACACTGGCAAAAGAAACTTTCTCCTAGCTGCTTTCCTTTGAAGCAGAAACACGTTTACATCCTAGCCCCATTGAAGAACCATAGAAATGCCGGTTAGAAAAAGCACTCCTTCTGCTTATAGACCCAGCCAGGAATGGCCTAGCCTGGAATCCCCTGCACCATTCTGCAGCTTTCCAGCTCCCTCACACACTGGCAAAAGAAACTTTCTCCTAGCTGCTTTCCTTTGAAGCAGAAACACGTTTACATCCTAGCCCCATTGAAGAACCATAGAAATGCCGTTTAGAAAAAGCACTCCTTCTGCTTATAGACCCAGCCAGGAATGGCCTAGCCTGGAATCCCCTGCACCATTCTGCAGCTTTCCAGCTCCCTCACACACTGGCAAAAGAAACTTTCTCCTAGCTGCTTTCCTTTGAAGCAGAAACACGTTTACATCCTAGCCCCATTGAAGAACCATAGAAATGCCGTTTAGAAAAAGCACTCCTTCTGCTTATAGACCCAGCCAGGAATGGCCTAGCCTGGAATCCCCTGCACCATTCTGCAGGTTTCCAGCTCCGTCACACACTGGCAAAAGAAACTTTCTCCTAGCTGCTTTCCTTTGAAGCAGAAACACGTTTACATCCTAGCCCCATTGAAGAACCATAGAAATGCCGTTAGAAAAAGCACTCCTTCTGCTTATAGACCCAGCCAGGAATGGCCTAGCCTGGAATCCCCTGCACCATTCTGCAGCTTTCCAGCTCCCTCACACACTGGCAAAAGAAACTTTCTCCTAGCTGCTTTCCTTTGAAGCAGAAACACGTTTACATCCTAGCCCCATTGAAGAACCATAGAAATGCGGTTAGAAAAAGCACTCCTTCTGCTTATAGACCCAGCCAGGAATGGCCTAGCCTGGAATCCCCTGCACCATTCTGCAGCTTTCCAGCTCCCTCACACACTGGCAAAAGAAACTTTCTCCTAGCTGCTTTCCTTTGAAGCAGAAACACGTTTACATCCTAGCCCCATTGAAGAACCATAGAAATGCCGTTTAGAAAAAGCACTCCTTCTGCTTATAGACCCAGCCAGGAATGGCCTAGCCTGGAATCCCCTGCACCATTCTGCAGCTTTCCAGCTCCTCACACACTGGCAAAAGAAACTTTCTCCTAGCTGCTTTCCTTTGAAGCAGAAACACGTTTACATCCTAGCCCCATTGAAGAACCATAGAAATGCCGTTTAGAAAAAGCACTCCTTCTGCTTATAGACCCAGCCAGGAATGGCCTAGCCTGGAATCCCCTGCACCATTCTGCAGCTTTCCAGCTCCCTCACACACTGGCAAAAGAAACTTTCTCCTAGCTGCTTTCCTTTGAAGCAGAAACACGTTTACATCCTAGCCCCATTGAAGAACCATAGAAATGCCGGTTAGAAAAAGCACTCCTTCTGCTTATAGACCCAGCCAGGAATGGCCTAGCCTGGAATCCCCTGCACCATTCTGCAGCTTTCCAGCTCCCTCACACACTGGCAAAAGAAACTTTCTCCTAGCTGCTTTCCTTTGAAGCAGAAACACGTTTACATCCTAGCCCCATTGAAGAACCATAGAAATGCCGTTTAGAAAAAGCACTCCTTCTGCTTATAGACCCAGCCAGGAATGGCCTAGCCTGGAATCCCCTGCACCATTCTGCAGCTTTCCAGCTCCTCACACACTGGCAAAAGAAACTTTCTCCTAGCTGCTTTCCTTTGAAGCAGAAACACGTTTACATCCTAGCCCCATTGAAGAACCATAGAAATGCCGTTTAGAAAAAGCACTCCTTCTGCTTATAGACCCAGCCAGGAATGGCCTAGCCTGGAATCCCCTGCACCATTCTGCAGCTTTCCAGCTCCCTCACACACTGGCAAAAGAAACTTTCTCCTAGCTGCTTTCCTTTGAAGCAGAAACACGTTTACATCCTAGCCCCATTGAAGAACCATAGAAATGCGTTTAGAAAAAGCACTCCTTCTGCTTTTAGACCCAGCCAGGAATGGCCTAGCCTGGAATCCCCTGCACCATTCTGCAGCTTTCCAGCTCCCTCACACACTGGCAAAAGAAACTTTCTCCTAGCTGCTTTCCTTTGAAGCAGAAACACGTTTACATCCTAGCCCCATTGAAGAACCATAGAAATGCCGTTTAGAAAAAGCACTCCTTCTGCTTATAGACCCAGCCAGGAATGGCCTAGCCTGGAATCCCCTGCACCATTCTGCAGCTTTCCAGCTCCCTCACACACTGGCAAAAGAAACTTTCTCCTAGCTGCTTTCCTTTGAAGCAGAAACACGTTTACATCCTAGCCCCATTGAAGAACCATAGAAATGCCGTTTAGAAAAAGCACTCCTTCTGCTTATAGACCCAGCCAGGAATGGCCTAGCCTGGAATCCCCTGCACCATTCTGCAGCTTTCCAGCTCCCTCACACACTGGCAAAAGAAACTTTCTCCTAGCTGCTTTCCTTTGAAGCAGAAACACGTTTACATCCTAGCCCCATTGAAGAACCATAGAAATGCGGTTTAGAAAAAGCACTCCTTCTGCTTATAGACCCAGCCAGGAATGGCCTAGCCTGGAATCCCTGCACCATTCTGCAGCTTTCCAGCTCCCTCACACACTGGCAAAAGAAACTTTCTCCTAGCTGCTTTCCTTTGAAGCAGAAACACGTTTACATCCTAGCCCCATTGAAGAACCATAGAAATTCGTTTAGAAAAAGCACTCCTTCTGCTTATAGACCCAGCCAGGAATGGCCTAGCCTGGAATCCCCTGCACCATTCTGCAGCTTTCCAGCTCCCTCACACACTGGCAAAAGAAACTTTCTCCTAGCTGCTTTCCTTTGAAGCAGAAACACGTTTACATCCTAGCCCCATTGAAGAACCATAGAAATGCCGTTTAGAAAAAGCACTCCTTCTGCTTATAGACCCAGCCAGGAATGGCCTAGCCTGGAATCCCCTGCACCATTCTGCAGCTTTCCAGCTCCCTCACACACTGGCAAAAGAAACTTTCTCCTAGCTGCTTTCCTTTGAAGCAGAAACACGTTTACATCCTAGCCCCATTGAAGAACCATAGAAATTCCGGTTAGAAAAAGCACTCCTTCTGCTTATAGACCCAGCCAGGAATGGCCTAGCCTGGAATCCCCTGCACCATTCTGCAGCTTTCCAGCTCCCTCACACACTGGCAAAAGAAACTTTCTCCTAGCTGCTTTCCTTTGAAGCAGAAACACGTTTACATCCTAGCCCCATTGAAGAACCATAGAAATGCCGTTTAGAAAAAGCACTCCTTCTGCTTATAGACCCAGCCAGGAATGACCTAGCCTGGAATCCCCTGCACCATTCTGCAGCTTTCCAGCCCCTCACACACTGGCAAAAGAAACTTTCTCCTAGCTGCTTTCCTTTGAAGCAGAAACACGTTTACATCCTAGCCCCATTGAAGAACCATAGAAATGCCGTTTAGAAAAAGCACTCCTTCTGCTTATAGACCCAGCCAGGAATGGCCTAGCCTGGAATCCCCTGCACCATTCTGCAGCTTTCCAGCTCCCTCACACACTGGCAAAAGAAACTTTCTCCTAGCTGCTTTCCTTTGAAGCAGAAACACGTTTACATCCTAGCCCCATTGAAGAACCATAGAAATTCGGTTTAGAAAAAGCACTCCTTCTGCTTATAGACCCAGCCAGGAATGGCCTAGCCTGGAATCCCCTGCACCATTCTGCAGCTTTCCAGCTCCCTCACACACTGGCAAAAGAAACTTTCTCCTAGCTGCTTTCCTTTGAAGCAGAAACACGTTTACATCCTAGCCCCATTGAAGAACCATAGAAATGCCGTTTAGAAAAAGCACTCCTTCTGCTTATAGACCCAGTCAGGAATGACCTAGCCTGGAATCCCCTACACCATTCTGCAGCTTTCCAGCTCCGTCACACACTGGCAAAAGAAACTTTCTCCTAGCTGCTTTCCTTTGAAGCAGAAACACGTTTACATCCTAGCCCCATTGAAGAACCATAGAAATTCGGTTTACAAAAAGCACTCATTCTGCGTGTAGACCCAGCCAGGAATGGCCTAGCCTGGAATCCCCTGCACCATTCTGCAGCTTTCCAGCTCCCTCACACACTGGCAAAAGAAACTTTCTCCTAGCTGCTTTCCTTTGAAGCAGAAACACGTTTACATCCTAGCCCCATTGAAGAC
>NW_026974647.1:0-39384 GCF_015220805.1 Pogoniulus pusillus
AAGGTCAATTTTGGGGTCCAAAAGGGCAATTTTGGGGTCCAAAAGGGCAATTTTGGGGTGAAAAAGCTGAATTTTGGCTAAAAGATGAAATTTTGGGGTCCAAAAGGTGAATTTTGGGGTCAAAGAGATGAAATTTAGGGTGAAAAAGGTCAATTTTGGGGTCAAAGAGATGAACTTTGGGGTCCAAAACGGCAATTTTGGGGTCAAAAAGATGAATTTTGGGCTAAGAGATGAAATTTTGGGGTCCAAAAGGGAAAATTTGGGGTCCAAAAGGGAAATTTTGGGGTCAAAGAGGTCAATTTTGGGGTCAAAAAGGGGAATTTTGGGGTGAAAAAGCTGAATTTTGGCTAAAAGATGAAATTTTGGGGTCCAAAAGGTCAATTTTGGGGTCCAAAAGATGTAATTTGGGGTCAAAAAGGGCAATTTTGGGGTCAAAAAAATGAATTTTGGGGTCAAAAAGCTGAATTTTGGCTAAGAGATGAAGTTTTGGGGTCCAAAAGGTCAATTTTGGGGTCAAAAAGATGTAATTTGGGGTCCAAAAGGTCAATTTTGGGGTCCAAAAGGTCAATTTTGGGGTCAAAAAGATGAATTTTAGGGTCAAAAAGACGAATTTTGGGGTGAAAAAGCTGAATTTTGGCTAAAAGATGAAATTTTGGGGTGAAAAAGGTCAATTTTGGGGTCAAAGAGATGAATTTTGGGGTCCAAAAGGGCAATTTTGGGGTCAAAAAGATGAATTTTGAGGTCAAAAAGGGCAATTTTGGGGTCAAAAAGATGAATTTTGGGGTCAAAAAGCTGAATTTTGGCTAAGAGATGAAGTTTTGGGGTCCAAAAGGTCAATTTTGGGGTCAAAAAGATGTAATTTGGGGTCCAAAAGGGCAATTTTGGGGTCCAAAAGGTCAATTTTGGGGTCAAAAAGATGAATTTTGGGGTCAAAAAGCTGAATTTTGGCTAAAAGATGAAATTTTGGGGTGAAAAAGGTCAATTTTGGGGTCAAAGAGATGAATTTTGGGGTCCAAAAGGGCAATTTTGGGGTCAAAAAGATGAATTTTGGGGTCCAAAAGGGCAATTTTGGGGTCAAAAAGGGGAATTTTGGGGTGAAAAAGCTGAATTTTGGCTAAAAGATGAAATTTTGGGGTCCAAAAGGTCAATTTTGGGGTCAAAGAGATGAAATTTAGGGTGAAAAAGGTCAATTTTGGGGCCAAAAAAAAGAATTTTGGGGTCAAAAAGCTGAATTTTGGCTAAGAGATGAAGTTTTGGGGTCAAAAAGATGTAATTTGGGGTCAAAAAGGTCAATTTTGGGGTCAAAAAGGTCAATTTTGGGGTCAAAAAGGTCAATTTTGGGGTCAAAAAGGGCAATTTTGGGGTCAAAAAGATGAATTTTGGGCTAAGAGATGAAATTTTGGGGTCCAAGAGGTCAATTTTGGAGTCCAAAAGGGAAATTTTGGGGTCCAAAAGGGAAATTTTGGGGTGAAAAAGGGAAATTTTGGGGTCAAAGAGATGAACTTTGGGGTCCAAAAGGGCAATTTTGGGGTCAAAAAGATGAATTTTGGGGTAAGAAGTGAATTTTGGGGTCAAAAAGAGCAATTTTGGGGTCCAAAAGGGAAATTTTGGGGTCAAAAAGGTCAATTTTGGGGTGAAAAAGGTCAATTTTGGGGTGAAAAAGGTCAATTTTGGGGTCCAAAAGGGCAATTTTGGGGTCAAAAAGATGAATTTTGGGCTAAGAGATGAAATTTTGGGGTCCAAAAGGGCGATTTTGGGGTAAGAGGTGAATTTTGGGGTCAAAAAGAGCAATTTTGGGGTCCAAAAGGGGAAATTTGGGATGAAAAAGTTGAATTTTGGGGTAAGAGATGAATTTTGGGGCCAAAAAGGGGAATTTGGGGTCAAAGAGCTGAATTTTGGGGTCAAAAAGGTGATTTTTGGGGTCAAAGAGATGAATTTTAGGGTGAAAAGGGGGAATTTGGGGTCAAAAAGCTGAATTTTGGGGTCAAAAAAGTGAATTTTGGGGTGAGAGATGAAATTTTGGGGTCAAAAAGGGCAGTTTTGGGGTCCAAAAGAGGAAATTTGGGGTGAAAAAGCTGAATTTTGGGCTAAGAGATGAAATTTTGGGGTCAAAGAGCTGAATTTTGGGGGCAAAATGGTGAATTTTGGTGTCCAAAAGGGCAATTTTGGGGTGAAAAAGCTGAATTTTGGGCTAAGAGATGAATTTTGGGGTCCAAAAGGGAAATTTTGGGGTCAAAGAGATGAATTTTAGGGTGAAAAAGCTAAATTTTGGCCAAGAGATTAATTTTGTGGTGAAAAAGCTGAATATTGGGCTAAGAGATGAATTTTGGGGTGAAAAAGGGCAATTTTGGGGTGCAAAAGGAGCATTTGGGGGTGAAAAAGGGGCATTTTGGGGTCAAATAGATGAATTTTAGGGTGAAAAAGCTGAATTTTGGCTAAGAGATGAATTTTGGGGTAAAAAAGGGGAATTTTGGTGCTCAAAAAGGGGAATTTTGGGGTGAAAAAGGGCAATTTTTGGATAAGAGATAAATTTTGGAGTCAAAAAGGGCAATTCTGGGGTGCAAAAGGGCAATTTTGGGGTGAAAATGGGCAATTTTGGGATAAGAGATGAACTTTTGGGGTCAGAAAGGGGAAATTTGGGGTAAAAAAGCTGAATTTTGGGGTAAGAGATGAAATTTTGGGGTTAAAAATGGGGACTTTGGGGTCAAAATGGGGAATTTTGGGGTCCAAAATCTGAATTTTGGGATAAGAGATTAATTTGGGGGTCAAAAAGGGAAATTTTGGGGTAAAAATTGGGAATTTTGGGGTCCAAAAGGGGAATTTGGGGGTCAAAGAGCTGAATTTTGGGGTGAAATAGCTGGATTTTGGGCTAAGAGATGAAGTTTTGGGGTAAAAAAGGGGAATCTTTGGGAAAGAAATGGAATTTTGGTGTGAAAAAGGAGGATTTGGGGTTGAAAAAGTTGAATTTTGGGGTAAGGGGTGAAATTTTGGGGTCAAAAAGGTGAATTTTAGGGTTAAAGAGCTGAATTTTGGGGTCCAAAAGAGGAGTTTTAGGATAAGAGATGAAATTTTGGGGTCCAAAAGGGGAATTTTGGGTCCAAAAGGGGAATTTTGAGGTCAAAAAAGAGAATTCTGGGGTAAGAGATAAAATTTTGGGGTCAAAAAGGGGTATTTTGGGTCAAAAAGGCAAATTTTGGGGTCCAGGAGGTGATTTTTCGCCTAAGAAATGAATTTTGGGATCAAAAAGGGGAATTTTGGGGGTAAGAGATGAACTTTGGGGTGAAAAAGGAGAATTTTCAGTCGAAAAGAGAGATTTGGAGGTGCAGAAACTGAGATCTGGGTCCAGGGGCTCAGATTTGGGGTCCAGAGGAGCAGATTTGGGTCCCTCAGGCTCAGATTTGGGTCCAGAGGAGCAGATTTGGGTCCCTCAGGCTCAGATTTGGGTCCAGAGGCTCAGGTTTGGGTCCAGAGGAGCAGATTTGGGTCCCTCAGGCTCAGATTTGGGTCCAGAGGAGCAGATTTGGGTCCAGAGGAGCAGATTTGGGTCCAGAGGAGCAGATTTGGGTCCCTCAGGCTCAGATTTGGGTCCAGAGGAGCAGATTTGGGTCCAGAGGAGCAGATTTGGGTCCCTCAGGCTCAGATTTGGGTCCAGAGGAGCAGATTTGGGGTCCAGAGGCTCAGATTTGGGTCCAGAGGAGCAGATTTGGGTCCCTCAGGCTCAGATTTGGGGTCCAGAGGCTCAGATTTGGGGTCCAGAGGAGCAGATTTGGGGTCCAGAGGAGCAGATTTGGGTCCCTCAGGCTCAGGTTTGGGTCCCTCAGGCTCAGGTTTGGGTCCCTCAGGCTCAGATTTGGGTCCAGAGGAGCAGATTTGGGTCCCTCAGGCTCAGATTTGGGTCCAGAGGCTCAGATTTGGGTCCAGAGGAGCAGATTTGGGTCCAGAGGAGCAGATTTGGGTCCCTCAGGCTCAGATTTGGGTCCAGAGGAGCAGATTTGGGTCCAGAGGAGCAGATTTGGGTCCCTCAGGCTCAGATTTGGGTCCCTCAGGCTCAGATTTGGGTCCAGAGGAGCAGATTTGGGTCCCTCAGGCTCACATTTGGGTCCAGAGGAGCAGATTTGGGTCCAGAGGAGCAGATTTGGGTCCCTCAGGCTCAGATTTGGGTCCCTCAGGCTCAGATTTGGGTCCCTCAGGCTCAGATTTGGGTCCAGAGGAGCAGATTTGGGTCCCTCAGGCTCAGATTTGGGTCCCTCAGGCTCAGATTTGGGTCCAGAGGAGCAGATTTGGGTCCAGAGGAGCAGATTTGGGTCCCTCAGGCTCAGGTTTGGGTCCCTCAGGCTCAGGTTTGGGTCCCTCAGGCTCAGATTTGGGTCCCTCAGGCTCAGATTTGGGTCCCTCAGGCTCAGATTTGGGGTCCAGAGGCTCAGATTTGGGTCCCTCAGGCTCAGATTTGGGGTCCAGAGGAGCAGATTTGGGTCCCTCAGGCTCAGATTTGGGTCCCTCAGGCTCAGATTTGGGACCAGAGGAGCAGATTTGGGTCCCTCAGGCTCAGATTTGGGTCCCTCAGACTTAGATTTGGGTCCAGAGGAGCAGATTTGGGTCCCTCAGGCTCAGATTTGGGTCCCTCAGGCTCAGATTTGGGTCCCTCAGGCTCAGGTTTGGGTCCCTCAGGAGCAGATTTGGGTCCCTCAGGCTCAGATTTGGGTCCAGAGGAGCAGATTTGGGTCCCTCAGGCTCAGATTTGGGTCCAGAGGAGCAGATTTGGGGTCCAGAGGCTCAGATTTGGGTCCAGAGGAGCAGATTTGGGTCCAGAGGAGCAGATTTGGGTCCCTCAGGCTCAGATTTGGGTCCCTCAGGCTCAGATTTGGGGTCCAGAGGAGCAGATTTGGGTCCCTCAGGCTCAGGTTTGGGTCCAGAGGAGCAGATTTGGGGTCCAGAGGCTCAGATTTGGGTCCCTCAGGCTCAGGTTTGGGTCCCTCAGGCTCAGGTTTGGGTCCCTCAGGCTCAGGTTTGGGTCCCTCAGGCTCAGGTTTGGGTCCCTCAGGCTCAGATTTGGGTCCAGAGGAGCAGATTTGGGGTCCCTCAGGAGCAGATTTGGGTCCCTCAGGAGCAGATTTGGGGTCCAGAGGAGCAGATTTGGGGTCCAGAGGAGCAGATTTGGGGTCCAGAGGAGCAGATTTGGGTCCCTCAGGCTCAGATTTGGGTCCAGAGGAGCAGATTTGGGTCCCTCAGGCTCAGATTTGGGTCCCTCAGGCTCAGATTTGGGTCCCTCAGGCTCAGATTTGGGTCCCTCAGGCTCAGATTTGGGTCCAGAGGCTCAGATTTGGGTCCAGAGGAGCAGATTTGGGTCCAGAGGCTCAGGTTTGGGTCCCTCAGGCTCAGGTTTGGGTCCCTCAGGAGCAGATTTGGGTCCCTCAGGCTCAGATTTGGGTCCCTCAGGCTCAGATTTGGGTCCAGAGGAGCAGATTTGGGTCCAGAGGAGCAGATTTGGGTCCCTCAGGCTCAGATTTGGGTCCCTCAGGCTCAGATTTGGGGTCCAGAGGCTCAGATTTGGGTCCCTCAGGCTCAGATTTGGGGTCCAGAGGAGCAGATTTGGGTCCCTCAGGCTCAGATTTGGGTCCCTCAGGCTCAGATTTGGGACCAGAGGAGCAGATTTGGGTCCCTCAGGCTCAGATTTGGGTCCCTCAGACTTAGATTTGGGTCCAGAGGAGCAGATTTGGGTCCCTCAGGCTCAGATTTGGGTCCCTCAGGCTCAGATTTGGGTCCCTCAGGCTCAGGTTTGGGTCCCTCAGGAGCAGATTTGGGTCCCTCAGGCTCAGATTTGGGTCCAGAGGAGCAGATTTGGGTCCCTCAGGCTCAGATTTGGGTCCAGAGGAGCAGATTTGGGGTCCAGAGGCTCAGATTTGGGTCCAGAGGAGCAGATTTGGGTCCAGAGGAGCAGATTTGGGTCCCTCAGGCTCAGATTTGGGTCCCTCAGGCTCAGATTTGGGGTCCAGAGGAGCAGATTTGGGTCCCTCAGGCTCAGGTTTGGGTCCAGAGGAGCAGATTTGGGTCCCTCAGGCTCAGGTTTGGGTCCAGAGGAGCAGATTTGGGGTCCAGAGGCTCAGATTTGGGTCCCTCAGGCTCAGGTTTGGGTCCCTCAGGCTCAGGTTTGGGTCCCTCAGGCTCAGGTTTGGGTCCCTCAGGCTCAGGTTTGGGTCCCTCAGGCTCAGATTTGGGTCCAGAGGAGCAGATTTGGGGTCCCTCAGGAGCAGATTTGGGTCCCTCAGGAGCAGATTTGGGGTCCAGAGGAGCAGATTTGGGGTCCAGAGGAGCAGATTTGGGGTCCAGAGGAGCAGATTTGGGTCCCTCAGGCTCAGATTTGGGTCCAGAGGAGCAGATTTGGGTCCCTCAGGCTCAGATTTGGGTCCCTCAGGCTCAGTTTTGGGTCCCTCAGGCTCAGATTTGGGTCCAGAGGCTCAGATTTGGGTCCAGAGGAGCAGATTTGGGTCCAGAGGCTCAGGTTTGGGTCCCTCAGGCTCAGGTTTGGGTCCCTCAGGAGCAGATTTGGGTCCCTCAGGCTCAGATTTGGGTCCCTCAGGCTCAGATTTGGGTCCAGAGGAGCAGATTTGGGTCCAGAGGAGCAGATTTGGGTCCCTCAGGCTCAGATTTGGGTCCAGAGGAGCAGATTTGGGTCCCTCAGGCTCAGATTTGGGTCCCTCAGGCTCAGATTTGGGGTCCAGAGGAGCAGATTTGGGTCCAGAGGAGCAGATTTGGGTCCCTCAGGCTCAGATTTGGGTCCAGAGGAGCAGATTTGGGGTCCAGAGGAGCAGATTTGGGTCCAGAGGCTCAGATTTGGGTCCAGAGGAGCAGATTTGGGTCCCTCAGGCTCAGATTTGGGTCCCTCAGGCTCAGATTTGGGTCCCTCAGGCTCAGATTTGGGTCCAGAGGAGCAGATTTGGGTCCAGAGGAGCAGATTTGGGTCCCTCAGGCTCAGGTTTGGGTCCCTCAGGCTCAGATTTGGGTCCCTCAGGCTCAGATTTGGGTCCCTCAGGCTCAGATTTGGGTCCCTCAGGCTCAGATTTGGGTCCAGAGGAGCAGATTTGGGTCCCTCAGGCTCAGATTTGGGTCCAGAGGAGCAGATTTGGGTCCCTCAGGCTCAGGTTTGGGTCCAGAGGAGCAGATTTGGGTCCCCAGGCTCAGATTTGGGTCCAGAGGAGCAGATTTGGGTCCCTCAGGCTCAGATTTGGGTCCAGAGGCTCAGATTTGGGTCCAGAGGAGCAGATTTGGGGTCCAGAGGCTCAGATTTAGGTCCAGAGGAGCAGATTTGGGTCCAGAGGCTCAGATTTGGGTCCCTCAGGCTCAGATTTGGGTCCCTCAGGCTGAGATTTGGGTCCAGAGGAGCAGATTTGGGTCCCTCAGGCTCAGATTTGGGTCCAGAGGAGCAGATTTGGGTCCCTCAGGCTCAGATTTGGGTCCAGAGGCTCAGGTTTGGGTCCAGAGGAGCAGATTTGGGTCCCTCAGGCTCAGATTTGGGTCCAGAGGAGCAGATTTGGGTCCCTCAGGCTCAGATTTGGGTCCCTCAGGCTCAGATTTGGGTCCCTCAGGCTCAGATTTGGGTCCCTCAGGCTCAGATTTGGGTCCAGAGGAGCAGATTTGGGTCCCTCAGGCTCAGATTTGGGTCCAGAGGAGCAGATTTGGGTCCAGAGGAGCAGATTTGGGTCCAGAGGAGCAGATTTGGGTCCCTCAGGCTCAGATTTGGGTCCAGAGGAGCAGATTTGGGTCCAGAGGAGCAGATTTGGGTCCCTCTGGCTCAGATTTGGGTCCAGAGGAGCAGATTTGGGGTCCAGAGGCTCAGATTTGGGTCCAGAGGAGCAGATTTGGGTCCCTCAGGCTCAGATTTGGGGTCCAGAGGCTCAGATTTGGGGTCCAGAGGAGCAGATTTGGGGTCCAGAGGAGCAGATTTTGGGTCCCTCAGGCTCAGGTTTGGGTCCCTCAGGCTCAGGTTTGGGTCCCTCAGGCTCAGATTTGGGTCCAGAGGAGCAGATTTGGGTCCCTCAGGCTCAGATTTGGGTCCAGAGGCTCAGATTTGGGTCCAGAGGAGCAGATTTGGGTCCAGAGGAGCAGATTTGGGTCCCTCAGGCTCAGATTTGGGTCCAGAGGAGCAGATTTGGGTCCAGAGGAGCAGATTTGGGTCCCTCAGGCTCAGATTTGGGTCCCTCAGGCTCAGATTTGGGTCCAGAGGAGCAGATTTGGGTCCAGAGGAGCAGATTTGGGTCCCTCAGGCTCAGGTTTGGGTCCCTCAGGCTCAGGTTTGGGTCCCTCAGGCTCAGATTTGGGTCCCTCAGGCTCAGATTTGGGTCCCTCAGGCTCAGATTTGGGTCCCTCAGGCTCAGATTTGGGGTCCAGAGGCTCAGATTTGGGTCCCTCAGGCTCAGATTTGGGGTCCAGAGGAGCAGATTTGGGTCCCTCAGGCTCAGATTTGGGTCCCTCAGGCTCAGATTTGGGACCAGAGGAGCAGATTTGGGTCCCTCAGGCTCAGATTTGGGTCCCTCAGGCTCAGGTTTGGGTCCCTCAGGAGCAGATTTGGGTCCCTCAGGCTCAGATTTGGGTCCAGAGGAGCAGATTTGGGTCCCTCAGGCTCAGATTTGGGTCCAGAGGAGCAGATTTGGGGTCCAGAGGCTCAGATTTGGGTCCAGAGGAGCAGATTTGGGTCCAGAGGAGCAGATTTGGGTCCCTCAGGCTCAGATTTGGGTCCCTCAGGCTCAGATTTGGGGTCCAGAGGAGCAGATTTGGGTCCCTCAGGCTCAGGTTTGGGTCCAGAGGAGCAGATTTGGGGTCCAGAGGCTCAGATTTGGGTCCCTCAGGCTCAGGTTTGGGTCCCTCAGGCTCAGGTTTGGGTCCCTCAGGCTCAGGTTTGGGTCCCTCAGGCTCAGGTTTGGGTCCCTCAGGCTCAGATTTGGGTCCAGAGGAGCAGATTTGGGGTCCCTCAGGAGCAGATTTGGGTCCCTCAGGAGCAGATTTGGGGTCCAGAGGAGCAGATTTGGGGTCCAGAGGAGCAGATTTGGGTCCCTCAGGCTCAGATTTGGGTCCAGAGGAGCAGATTTGGGTCCCTCAGGCTCAGATTTGGGTCCCTCAGGCTCAGATTTGGGTCCCTCAGGCTCAGATTTGGGTCCAGAGGCTCAGATTTGGGTCCAGAGGAGCAGATTTGGGTCCAGAGGCTCAGGTTTGGGTCCCTCAGGCTCAGGTTTGGGTCCCTCAGGAGCAGATTTGGGTCCCTCAGGCTCAGATTTGGGTCCCTCAGGCTCAGATTTGGGTCCAGAGGAGCAGATTTGGGTCCAGAGGAGCAGATTTGGGTCCCTCAGGCTCAGATTTGGGTCCAGAGGAGCAGATTTGGGTCCCTCAGGCTCAGATTTGGGTCCCTCAGGCTCAGATTTGGGTCCAGAGGAGCAGATTTGGGTCCCTCAGGCTCAGGTTTGGGTCCCTCAGGCTCAGATTTGGGTCCCTCAGGCTCAGATTTGGGTCCCTCAGGCTCAGATTTGGGTCCCTCAGGCTCAGATTTGGGTCCCTCAGGCTCAGATTTGGGTCCAGAGGAGCAGATTTGGGTCCGTCAGGCTCAGATTTGGGTCCAGAGGAGCAGATTTGGGTCCCTCAGGCTCAGGTTTGGGTCCAGAGGAGCAGATTTGGGTCCCCAGGCTCAGATTTGGGTCCAGAGGAGCAGATTTGGGTCCCTCAGGCTCAGATTTGGGTCCAGAGGCTCAGATTTGGGTCCAGAGGAGCAGATTTGGGGTCCAGAGGCTCAGATTTGGGTCCAGAGGAGCAGATTTGGGTCCAGAGGCTCAGATTTGGGTCCCTCAGGCTCAGATTTGGGTCCAGAGGAGCAGATTTGGGTCCCTCAGGCTCAGATTTGGGTCCAGAGGAGCAGATTTGGGTCCCTCAGGCTCAGATTTGGGGTCCAGAGGAGCAGATTTGGGTCCCTCAGGCTCAGATTTGGGTCCAGAGGAGCAGATTTGGGTCCCTCAGGCTCAGGTTTGGGTCCCTCAGGCTCAGATTTGGGTCCAGAGGAGCAGATTTGGGTCCCTCAGGCTCAGATTTGGGTCCAGAGGAGCAGATTTGGGGTCCAGAGGAGCAGATTTGGGGTCCCTCAGGCTCAGATTTGGGTCCCTCAGGCTCAGATTTGGGTCCCTCAGGCTCAGATTTGGGGTCCAGAGGATCAGATTTGGGTCCCTCAGGCTCAGATTTGGGTCCAGAGGAGCAGATTTGGGTCCCTCAGGCTCAGATTTGGGTCCAGAGGAGCAGATTTGGGTCCCTCAGGCTCAGATTTGGGTCCCTCAGGCTCAGATTTGGGTCCAGAGGAGCAGATTTGGGTCCCTCAGGCTCAGATTTGGGTCCAGAGGAGCAGATTTGGGTCCCTCAGGCTCAGATTTGGGTCCAGAGGAGCAGATTTGGGTCCCTCAGGCTCAGATTTGGGTCCAGAGGAGCATATTTGGGTCCCTCAGGCTCAGATTTGGGTCCCTCAGGCTCAGATTTGGGTCCAGAGGAGCAGATTTGGGTCCCTCAGGCTCACATTTGGGTCCAGAGGAGCAGATTTGGGTCCCTCAGGCTCACATTTGGGTCCAGAGGAACAGATTTGGGTCCAGAGGCTCAGATTTGGGTCCCTCAGGGTCAGATTTGGGTCCAGAGGAGCAGATTTGGGTCCCTCAGGCTCAGATTTGGGTCCAGAGGAGCAGATTTGGGTCCCTCAGGCTCAGATTTGGGTCCCTCAGGCTCAGATTTGGGTCCCTCAGGCTCAGATTTGGGTCCCTCAGGCTCAGATTTGGGTCCCTCAGGCTCACATTTGGGTCCAGAGGAGCAGATTTGGGGTCCAGAGGAGCAGATTTGGGGTCCAGAGGAGCAGATTTGGGGTCCAGAGGCTCAGATTTGGGTCCCTCAGGCTCAGATTTGGGTCCCTCAGGCTCAGATTTGGGTCCCTCAGGCTCAGATTTGGGTCCAGAGGAGCAGATTTGGGTCCCTCAGGCTCACATTTGGGTCCAGAGGAGCAGATTTGGGGTCCAGAGGAGCAGATTTGGGTCCCTCAGGCTCACATTTGGGTCCAGAGGAGCAGATTTGGGGTCCAGAGGAGCAGATTTGGGGTCCAGAGGCTCAGATTTGGGTCCCTCAGGCTCAGATTTGGGTCCCTCAGGCTCAGATTTGGGTCCCTCAGGCTCAGATTTGGGGTCCAGAGGAGCAGATTTGGGGTCCAGAGGAGCAGATTTGGGTCCCTCAGGCTCAGATTTGGGTCCCTCAGGCTCAGATTTGGGTCCAGAGGAGCAGATTTGGGTCCCTCAGGCTCAGATTTGGGGTCCAGAGGAGCAGATTTGGGTCCCTCAGGCTCAGGTTTGGGTCCCTCAGGCTCAGATTTGGGTCCCTCAGGCTCAGATTTGGGTCCAGAGGAGCAGATTTGGGTCCCTCAGGCTCAGATTTGGGTCCAGAGGAGCAGATTTGGGTCCCTCAGGCTCACATTTGGGTCCAGAGGAGCAGATTTGGGGTCCAGAGGAGCAGATTTGGGTCCCTCAGGCTCAGATTTGGGTCCAGAGGCTCAGATTTGGGTCCAGAGGAGCAGATTTGGGTCCCTCAGGCTCAGATTTGGGTCCAGAGGAGCAGATTTGGGTCCAGAGGAGCAGATTTGGGTCCCTCAGGCTCACATTTGGGTCCAGAGGAGCAGATTTGGGGTCCAGAGGAGCAGATTTGGGTCCCTCAGGCTCAGATTTGGGTCCAGAGGCTCAGATTTGGGTCCAGAGGAGCAGATTTGGGTCCAGAGGAGCAGATTTGGGTCCCTCAGGCTCAGATTTGGGTCCCTCAGGCTCAGATTTGGGTCCCTCAGGCTCAGATTTGGGTCCCTCAGGCTGAGATTTGGGTCCAGAGGAGCAGATTTGGGTCCCTCAGGCTCAGATTTGGGTCCCTCAGGCTCAGATTTGGGTCCCTCAGGCTCAGATTTGGGTCCAGAGGAGCAGATTTGGGTCCCTCAGGCTCAGATTTGGGTCCCTCAGGCTCAGATTTGGGTCCCTCAGGCTCAGGTTTGGGTCCCTCAGGCTCAGGTTTGGGTCCAAAGGAGCAGGTTTGGGTCCCTCAGGCTCAGATTTGGGTCCAGAGGAGCAGATTTGGGTCCCTCAGGCTCAGATTTGGGTCCCTCAGGCTCAGATTTGGGACCAGAGGAGCAGATTTGGGTCCCTCAGGCTCAGGTTTGGGTCCCTCAGGCTCAGATTTGGGTCCAGAGGAGCAGATTTGGGTCCCTCAGGCTCAGATTTGGGTCCAGAGGAGCAGATTTGGGGTCCAGAGGAGCAGATTTGGGTCCCTCAGGCTCACATTTGGGTCCAGAGGAGCAGATTTGGGGTCCAGAGGAGCAGATTTGGGTCCAGAGGAGCAGATTTGGGTCCCTCAGGCTCAGATTTGGGTCCAGAGGCTCAAATTTGGGTCCAGAGGCTCAAATTTGGGGTCCAGAGGCTCAGATTTGGGTCCCTCAGGCTCAGATTTGGGTCCCTCAGGCTCAGATTTGGGTCCAGAGGCTCAGGTTTGGGTCCCTCAGGCTCAGATTTGGGTCCAGAGGAGCAGATTTGGGTCCCTCAGGCTCAGGTTTGGGTCCCTCAGGCTCAGGTTTGGGTCCAGAGGAGCAGATTTGGGTCCAGAGGAGCAGATTTGGGTCCCTCAGGCTCAGATTTGGGTCCCTCAGGCTCAGATTTGGGTCCCTCAGGCTCAGATTTGGGTCCCTCAGGCTCAGGTTTGGGTCCCTCAGGCTCAGGTTTGGGTCCCTCAGGCTCAGATTTGGGTCCAGAGGAGCAGATTTGGGTCCCTCAGGCTCAGATTTGGGTCCAGAGGAGCAGATTTGGGTCCCTCAGGCTCAGATTTGGGTCCCTCAGGCTCACATTTGGGTCCCTCAGGCTCACATTTGGGTCCAGAGGCACAGATTTGGGTCCAGAGGAGCAGATTTGGGTCCCTCAGGCTCAGGTTTGGGTCCCTCAGGCTCAGGTTTGGGTCCAGAGGAGCAGATTTGGGTCCAGAGGAGCAGATTTGGGTCCCTCAGGCTCAGATTTGGGTCCAGAGGAGCAGATTTGGGTCCCTCAGGCTCAGATTTGGGTCCCTCAGGCTCAGGTTTGGGTCCCTCAGGCTCAGATTTGGGTCCAGAGGAGCAGATTTGGGTCCCTCAGGCTCAGGTTTGGGTCCAGAGGAGCAGATTTGGGTCCCTCAGGCTCAGATTTGGGTCCCTCAGGCTCAGATTTGGGTCCAGAGGAGCAGATTTGGGTCCCTCAGGCTCAGATTTGGGTCCAAAGGAGCAGATTTGGGTCCCTCAGGCTCAGGTTTGGGTCCAAAGGAGCAGGTTTGGGTCCCTCAGGCTCAGGTTTGGGTCCCTCAGGCTCAGGTTTGGGTCCCTCAGGCTCAGGTTTGGGTCCCTCAGGCTCAGATTTGGGTCCAGAGGAGCAGATTTGGGTCCCTCAGGCTCAGATTTGGGTCCCTCAGGCTCACATTTGGGTCCCTCAGGCTCACATTTGGGTCCCTGAGGCCTTTCCCCTCCCCCCCCCCATTTGTAGCCGCCATAGCTGTGGGCGTGGCCCTCACGTCCCCGTGCCGTACGCGCTGACGTCTCCCCGCTGCGCGCTGACGTCACTTCCGCGCCCTCCCCTCCCCTTCCCTTCCGGGCGCCATAGCGCTGGGCGTGGCCCTCACGTCCCCGCGGAGGCTGCGCGGTGACGTCGCCGTGCCGTACGCGATGACGTCGCCGTGCCGTACGCGATGACGTCACCGTTCGGTACGCTATGACGTCGCCGTGCGGTAGGCTGTGACGTCGCCGCTCGGTACGCGATGACGTCGCCGTGCCGTACGCGTTAACGTGTCCGTTCCGTACGCGCTGACGTCGCCATGCCGTACGCGGTGACGTCGCCGTGCGGTAGGCTCTGACGTCGACGCTCGGTACGCGATGACGTCGCCGTGCCGTGCGCGCTGACGTCGCCATGCTTTACGCTCTGACGTCTCCATGCCGTACGCGATGACGTCTCCGTGCCGTACGCGCTGACGTCGCCGTGCCGTACGCGCTGACGTCGCCATGCTTTACGCGCTGACGTCGCCGTGCCGCCTGCGTGACGTCGCCGTGCGGCCGGCGCTGACGTCACTTCCGCCGTCTCCCCCGGCAGGCCGCAGCCATGGCGCCGGTGGCAGCGCTGAGCCCCGAGCAGAAGCAGGAGCTGGCGACCATCGCCCAGCGCATCGTGGCCCCCGGCAAGGGCATCCTGGCGGCCGACGAGTCCACCGGTGAGGGGCCCCGGGGGGCGGCGGCGGAGGGAGGGGGGCGGGAGAGGGTTAGGGTGCGACGGGAGCGGGCCCGGGGGCGGCGGGAGGGGGTGGGAGGGGGTCGGGAGGGGTCGGGAGGGGGTTAGGGTGCGGCGGGAGGGGATGGGAGGGGATCGGGGGGCGATGGGAGGGGGTTAGGGTGCGGCGGGAGGGGATGGGAGGGGATCGGGGGGCGACGGGAGGGGGTTAGGGTGCGGCGGGAGGGGATGGGAGGGGGTTGGGGGGTACCGGGAGGGGTTTGGAGGGGATGGGAGGGGGTTAGGGGGCGATGGGAGAGGATGGGAGGGGGGCGAGGGGTACCGGGAGGGGTTTGGGGGGGGATGGGAGGGGGTTAGGGGGCGACGGGAGTGGCTGGGAGGGGGTCGGGAGGGGGTCGAGGGGGTCGGGAGGGGGTTGGGAGGGGGACGGGAGGGGGTCGGGAGGGGGTCGGGGGGCGACGGGAGGGGGTGGGAGGGCGTCGGGGGGCGCCTGAGGGCGTTAGGGTGCGACGGGAGGGGGTCGGGAGGGGTCGGGATGGGGTTAGGGTGCGACGGGAGGGGATGGGAGGGGGTCGGGGGGGGGTCGGGGGGGGGTCCGGAGGCGCCTGAGGGGGTTAGGGTGCGACGGGAGCGGGCCCCGGGGGGCGGCGGGAGGGGGTGGGAGGGGGTCGGGGTGCGACGGGAGGGGGTTAGGGTGCGACGGGAGGGGAGGGGAGGGGGTCGGGGGGTATCGGGAGGGGTTTGGGGGGGGATGGGAGGGGGTTAGGGGGCGACGGGAGGGGGTCGGGAGGGGTCGGGATGGGGTTAGGGTGCGACGGGAGGGGGTCGGGGGGCGATGGGAGGGGATGGGAGGGGGTCGGGTGGGGGTCGGGGGGTACCGGGAGGGGGTCGGGAGGGGCCAGGTGGGGGTTAGGGTTCGACGGGAGGGGATGGGAGGGGGTCGGGAGGGGGTGGGAGGGGTCGGGAGGGGGTCGGGGGGCGACGGAAGGGGGTTAGGGTGCGACGGGAGGGGCTGGGAGGGGGTCGTGGGGGTGGCGGGAGAGGGTGGGAGGGGGTCGAGGGGCACTGGTTTGTACTGGTTGGGAGTGGTTAGCACTGGTTTGGAGTGGTTAGCACTGGTTTGTACTGGTTTGGAGTGGTTGGCATTGGTTGGGAGTGGTTTGGAGTGGTTAGCACTGGTTTGGACTGGTTTGGAGTGGTTAGCACTGGTTTGTACTGGTTTGGACTGGTTTGGAGTGGTTTGGAGTGGTTAGCACTGGTTTGTACTGGTTTGGAGTGGTTAGCACTGGTTTGGAGTGGTTTGGAGTGGTTAGCACTGGTGCGTACTGGTTGGGACTGGTTAGCATTGGTTTGTACTGGTTTGGAGTGGTTGGGACTGGTTGGGAGTGGTTAGCACTGGTTTGTACTGGTTGGGAGTGGTTTGGAGTGGTTGGGACTGGCTTGTTTGGGACTGGTCGGGACTGGTTTGGAGTGGTTAGTATTGGTCAGGACTGGTCAGCACTGGTTTGGAGTGGTTGGGACTGGTTTGGAGTGGTTAGCATTGGTTTGTACTGGTTGGGACTGGTTTGGGATTGGTTTGGAGTGGTTAGCATTGGTTTGGAGTGGTTGGCACTGGTTGGGACTGGTTTGGAGTGGTTGGCACTGGTTGGGACTGGTTTGGAGTGGTTAGCACTGGTTTGGAGTGGTTGGGACTGGTTTGGAGTGGTTGGCACTGGTTGGGACTGGTTTGGAGTGGTTAGCACTGGTTTGGAGTGGTTGGGACTGGTTTGGAGTGGTTGGCACTGGTTGGGACTGGTTTGGAGTGGTTAGCACTGGTTTGGAGTGGTTGGGACTGGTTGGGACTGGTTTGGAGTGGTTAGCACTGGTTTGGAGTGGTTGGGACTGGTTTGGAGTGGTTGGCACTGGTTGGGACTGGTTAGTACTGGTCTGGTTTGGACTGGTTGGGAGTGGTTAGTGCTGGCTTATACTGGTTAGCACTAACTTATACCGGTCTGTACCGGTCAGGGCTGCTCTGTGTGGGTCAGCCTCGTGCCGTACCGCTCTGGACCGGTCCGTACCGGTCTGTACTGGTCTGTACTGGTCAGTGATGCTCTACGTGGGTCAGTCTGGTGCTGCACCGCTCCAGACCGGTCTGTACCAGCCCGAACCGGTCTGCACCAGCCCGAACCGGTCTGTACCAGCCCGAACCGGTCTGTACCAGTCTGTACTGCTCTATGAGGGTCAATCTGGTGCTGTACTGCTCCAGACCGGTCTGTACCAGTCTGTACCGGTCTGTACTGGTCAGTGCAGCTCTATGTGGGTCAGGCTTGTGCTGTACCGCTCCAGACCGGTCCAAACCAGTCCATACCAGTCCTTACTGCTCTATGTGGGTCAGCCTTGTGCTGTACCGCTCCAGACCGGTCCAAACCAGTCCATACCAGTCAGTGCTGCTCTGTGTGGGTCAGCCTCGTGCTGTACCGCTCCAGACCGACCCGGACCGGTCCATACCGACCCGTACCGGTCCATACCCACCCGTACCGGTCCGTACCCACCCGTACCGGTCCGTACCCACCCGTACCGGTCCATACCCACCCGTACCGGTCCGTACCCACCCGTACCGGTCCATACTGACCCATACCAGTCCGTACCGACCCATACCAGTCCGTACCCACCCATACCGGTCCATACCCACCCGTACCGGTCCGTACCCACCTGTACCCACCCATACCAGTCCATACCGACCCGTACTGGTCCATACCCACCCGTACCGGTCCGTACCCACCCATACCGGTCCATACTGACCCATACCGGTCCGTACCCACCCGTACCGGTCCGTACCCACCCGTACCGCTCCATACCCACCCGTACCGCTCCATACCCACCCGTACCGGTCCATACCGACCCATACCAGTCCATACTGACCCATACCAGTCCATACCCACCCGTACCGCTCCATACCCACCCGTACCGGTCCATACCGACCCATACCAGTCCATACTGACCCATACCAGTCCATACCCACCCGTACCGCTCCGTACCCACCCGTACCGCTCCGTACCCACCCGTACCGCTCCGTACCGGCCCGCGCCGGCCCTGAGCGCCTCTCCTCCCCCCCCCCCCCCCCCCAGGCAGCATCGCCAAGCGGCTGAGCTCGGTGGGGGCGGAGAACACGGAGGAGAACCGGCGCTGGTACCGGCAGCTGCTCTTCACCGCCGACAGCCGCGTGGACCCCTGCCTGGGGGGGGGTCATCCTCTTCCACGAGACCCTCTACCAGAAGGCCGACGACGGCAGGACCTTCCCCGAGGTCATCAAGGCCAAGGGGGCCCTGGTGGGCATCAAGGTGAGGAGGATGGGGAGGGGCAGGGACACGCCCGGACACGCCCAAGCGCTGACTCACGTTTGGTGGCCATTGGGGGGGCGTTTGGTGGCCATTGGGGGGCGTTTGGCGGCCATTGGCGGTGTTTGGTGGCCATTGGGGGGCGTTTGGTGCCCATTGGGGGCGTTTGGTGGCCATTGGGGGGCGTTTGGTGCCCTTTGGGGGCGTTTGGTGCCCATTGGGGGTGTTTGGTGCCCATTGAGGGGCGTTTGGTGCCCTTTGGGGGTGTTTGGTGCCCATTGGGGGTGTTTGGTGCCCATTGGGGGTGTTTGGTGGCCATTGGGGGGCGTTTGGTGGCCATTGGGGGGCGTTTGGTACCCATTGGGGGGCGTTTGGTGCTCATTGGGGGGTGTTTGGTGCCCATTGGGGGTGTTTGGTGCCCATTGGGGGGCGTTTGGTGCCCTTTGGGTGGGCATTTGGTGCCCATTGGGTGGCATTTGGTGACCTTTGGTGGCTGTCCCCAGGTTGACAAGGGAGTGGTGCCCCTGGCTGGCACCGAGGGCGAGACGACCACCCAGGGTAAGTGGCAGAGGGCACTGGGATGGGCACTGGGGTGGGCACTGGGTGGGTGCTCAAGGGGGGTCCCCAAACTGCCACCATCATGGCCTTGGTGCCAGCAGAGTGGCTTTGGCCTTGGCACTAGAGGGGAGCCTTTGGTCCATCCTCATGCCCTCTGTGCCCACTGTGCCAGGCCTGGATGGGCTGATAGAGCCCAGAGAGAGTCTCTGTGCCCTCTTCTGTGCCCTCTGTGCCCCTTCTATGCTCTCTGTGCCCTCTGTGCCAGGCCTGGCAGGGCTGATAGAGCCCAGAGAGAGTCTCTGTGCCCTCTGTGCCAGCCCTGTCTGTGCTGCACCCCAGAGCGGCACTGTCGCTGCCTCCGCCCTGTGCCCTCTGTGCCCCTTCTGTGCTCTCTGTGCCCCTTCTATGCTCTCTGTGCCCTCTGTGCCAGGCCTGGCAGGGCTGATAAAGCCCAGAGAGAGTCTCTGTGCCCTCTTCTGTGCCCTCTCTGCCCTCTTCTGTGCCCTCTGTGCCCTCTGTGCCAGCCCTGTCTGTGCTGTACCCCAGAGCGAAGCCATCGCTGCCTCCGTCCTGTGCCCTCTGTGCCCTCTGTGCCACTTCTATGCCCTCTGTGCTCTCTATGCCCCCTGTGCCAGGCCTGGCAGGGCTGCCAGAGCCCAGACAGAGTCTCTGTGCCCTCTTCTATGCCCTTTGTGCCCTCTTCTGTGCCCTCTGTACCAGCTCTGTCTGTGCTGCACCCCAGAGCGCCACTGTCGCTGCCTCCGTCCTGCGCTCGCTCTGCCCTCTGTGCCCTCTGTGCCCTCTGTGCCAGGCCTGGCCGAGCTGCCAGCGCCCACAGAGCCTCTGTGAGCCTTCCCCATGCCCTCTGTGCCCCCTGTGCCAGGCCTGGACGGGCTGATGGAGCCCAGAGAGAGTCTCTGTGCCCTCTGTGCCAGCCCTGTCTGTGCTGCACCCCAGAGCGCCACTGTCGCTGCCTCCGTCCTGTGCCCTCTGTGCCCCTTCTATGCCCCCTTCTATGCCCTCTGTGCCCTCTGTGCCAGGCCTGGCAGGGCTGATAGAGCCCAGACAGAGTCTCTCTGCCCTCTTCTGTGCCCTCTGTGCCCTCTTCTGTGCCCTCTGTGCCCTCTGTGCCAGCTCTGTCTGTGCTGCACCCCAGAGCGGCACTGTCGCTGCCTCCGTCCTGTGCCCTCTGTGCCCTCTGTGCCACTTCTATGCCCTCTGTGCCCTCTATGCCCCTTGTGCCAGGCCTGGCAGGGCTGCCAGAGCCCAGGCAGAGTCTCTGTGCCCTCTCTGCCCTCTTCTGTGCCCTCTGTGCCCTCTGTGCCAGCCCTGTCTCTGCTGCACCCCAGAGCGGCACTGTCGCTGCCTCCGTCCTGTGCCCTCTGTGCCCTTTGTGCCCCTTCTATGCCCCCTGTGCCCTCTATGCCCCTTGTGCCAGGCCTGGCAGGGCAGATAGAGCCCAGGCAGAGTCTCTGTGCCCTCTCTGCCCTCTTCTGTGCCCTCTGTGCCCTCTGTACAAGCCCTGTCTGTGCTGCACCCCAGAGCGCCACTGTCGCTGCCTCCGTCCTGTGCCCTCTGTGCCCTCTGTGCCCTCTGTGCCAGGCCTGGCCGAGCTGCCAGCGCCCACAGAGCCTCTCTGAGCCTTCCCCATGCCCTCTGTGCCCCCTGTGCCAGGCCTGGACGGGCTGATGGAGCCCAGAGAGAGTCTCTGTGCCCTCTGTGCCAGCTCTGTCTGTGCTGCACCCCAGAGCGCCACTGTCGCTGCCTCTGTCCTGTGCCCTCTGTGCCCCTTCTGTGCTCTCTGTGCCCCTTTTATGCTCTCTGTGCCCTCTGTGCCAGGCCTGGCAGGGCTGATAGAGCTCAGAGAGAGTCTCTGTGCCCTCTTCTGTGCCCTCTCTGCCCTCTTCTGTGCCCTCTGTGCCCTCTGTGCCAGCTCTGTCTGTGCTGCACCCCAGAGCGCCACTGTCGCTGCCTCCGTCCTGTGCCCTCTGTGCCCTCTGTGCCACTTCTATGCCCTCTGTGCCCTCTATGCCCCTTGTGCCAGGCCTGGCAGGGCTGCCAGAGCCCAGACAGAGTCTCTCTGCCCTCTTCTGTGCCCTCTCTGCCCTCTTCTGTGCCCTCTGTGCCAGCTCTGTCTGTGCTGCACCCCAGAGCGGCACTGTCGCTGCCTCCGTCCTGTGCCCTCTGTGCCCTTTGTGCCCCTTCTATGCCCCCTGGGCCCTCTGTACCCTCTGTGCCAGGCCTGGCAGGGCTGACAGAGCCCAGACAGAGTCTCTGTGCCTTCTTCTGTGCCCTCTCTGCCCTCTTCTGTGCCCTCTGTGCCAGCTCTGTCTCTGCTGCACCCCAGAGCGCCACTGTCGCTGCCTCCGTCCTGTGCCCTCTGTGCCCTCTGTGCCCTCTGTGCCAGGCCTGGCCGAGCTGCCAGCGCCCACAGAGCCTCTCTGAGCCTTCCCCATGCCCTCTGTGCCCCCTGTGCCAGGCCTGGACGGGCTGATGGAGCCCAGAGAGAGTCTCTGTGCCCTCTGTGCCAGCCCTGTCTGTGCTGCACCCCAGAGCGGCACTGTCGCTGCCTCCGCCCTGTGCCCTCTGTGCCCCTTCTGTGCTCTCTGTGCCCCTTCTATGCTCTCTGTGCCCTCTGTGCCAGGCCTGGCAGGGCTGATAGAGCCCAGAGAGAGTCTCTGTGCCCTCTTCTGTGCCCTCTGTACCAGCTCTGTCTGTGCTGCACCCCAGAGCGCCACTGTCGCTGCCTCCGCCCTGTGCCCTCTGTGCCCCTTCTATGCCCCCTGTGCCCTCTGTGCCCCTTGTGCCAGGCCTGGCAGGGCTGATGGAGTTCAGACAGAGTCTCTCTGCCCTCTTCTGTGCCCTCTGTGCCCTCTTCTGTGCCCTCTGTGCCAGCTCTGTCTGTGCTGCACCCCAGAGCGGCACTGTCGCTGCCTCCGTCCTGTGCCCTCTGTGCCCTTTGTGCCCCTTCTATGCCCCCTGTGCCCTCTGTACCCTCTGTGCCAGGCCTGGCAGGGCTGACAGAGCCCAGACAGAGTCTCTGTGCCCTCTCTGCCCTCTTCTGTGCCCTCTGTGCCCTCTGTGCCAGCTCTGTCTGTGCTGCACCCCAGAGCGCCTCTGTCGCTGCCTCCGTCCTGTGCCCTCTGTGCCCTCTGTGCCCTCTGTGCCAGGCCTGGCCGAGCTGCCAGCGCCCACAGAGCCTCTGTGAGCCTTCCCCATGCCCTCTGTGCCCCCTGTGCCAGGCCTGGACGGGCTGATGGAGCCCAGAGAGAGTCTCTGTGCCCTCTGTGCCAGCTCTGTCTGTGCTGCACCCCAGAGCGCCACTGTCGCTGCCTCCTTCCTGTGCCCTCTGTGCCCCTTCTATGCCCTCTGTGCCCTCTGTGCCCTCTGTGCCCTCTGTGCCAGGCCTGGCAGGGCAGATAGAGCCCAGAGAGAGTCTCTGTGCCCTCTTCTATGCCCTCTCTGCCCTCTTCTGTGCTCTCTGTGCCCTCTGTGCCAGCTCTGTCTGTGCTGCACCCCAGAGCGCCACTGTCGCTGCCTCCGTCCTGTGCCCTCTGTGCCCTCTGTGCCACTTCTATGCCCTCTGTGCTCTCTATGCCCCTTGTGCCAGGCCTGGCAGGGCTGAGAGAGCCCAGACAGAGTCTCTGTGCCCTCTCTGCCCTCTTCTGTGCCCTCTGTGCCCCTATGCCCTCCCTGTCTGTGCTGCACCCCAGAGCGCCACTGTCGCTGCCTCCGTCCTGCGCTCGCTCTGCCCTCTGTGCCCTCTGTGCCCCTTCTATGCCCTCTGTGCCCTCTATGCCCCTTGTGCCAGGCCTGGCAGGGCTGCCAGAGCCCAGACAGAGTCTCTGTGCCCTCTTCTGTGCCCTCTCTGCCCTCTTCTGTGCCCTCTGTGCCAGCTCTGTCTCTGCTGCACCCCAGAGCGCCACTGTCGCTGCCTCCGTCCTGCGCTCGCTCTGCCCTCTGTGCCCTCTGTGCCAGGCCTGGCCGAGCTGCCACCGCCCACAGAGCCTCTCTGAGCCTTCCCCATGCCCTCTGTGCCCCCTGTGCCAGGCCTGGACGGGCTGATGGAGCCCAGAGAGAGTCTCTGTGCCCTCTGTGCCAGCTCTGTCTGTGCTGCACCCCAGAGCGCCACTGTCGCTGCCTCCATCCTGTGCCCTCTGTGCCCCTTCTATGCCCTCTGTGCCCTCTGTGCCAGGCCTGGCAGGGCTGATAGAGCCCAGACAGAGTCTCTGTGCCCTCTTCTGTGCCCTCTCTGCCCTCTTCTGTGCCCTCTGTGCCCTCTGTACCAGCTCTGTCTGTGCTGCACCCCAGAGCGGCACTGTCGCTGCCTCCGTCCTGTGCCCTCTGTGCCCTCTGTGCCCCTTCTATGCCCTCTGTGCTCTCTATGCCCCTTGTGCCAGGCCTGGCAGGGCACATAGAGCCCAGGCAGAGTCTCTGTGCCCTCTCTGCCCTCTTCTGTGCCCTCTGTGCCCTCTGTGCCAGCTCTGTCTCTGCTGCACCCCAAACCGAATCCGTCGCTGCCTCCGTCCTGCGCTCGCTCTGCCCTCTGTGCCCTCTGTGCCCTCTGTGCCAGGCCTGGCCGAGCTGCCAGCGCCCACAGAGCCTCTCTGAGCCTTCCCCATGCCCTCTGTGCCCCCTGTGCCAGGCCTGGACGGGCTGATGGAGCCCAGAGAGAGTCTCTGTGCCCTCTGTGCCAGCCCTGTCTGTGCTGCACCCCAGAGCGGCACTGTCGCTGCCTCCGTCCTGTGCCCTCTGTGCCCTCTGTGCCCTCTGTGCCACTTCTATGCCCTCTGTGCCCTCTGTGCCAGCCCTGTCTGTGCTGCACCCCAGAGCGAAGCCATCGCTGCTTCTGTCCTGTGCCCTCTGTGCCCTCTGTGCCCCTTCTATGCCCTTTGTGCCCTCTGTGCCCTCTGTGCCACTTCTATGCCCCCTGTGCCCTCTATGCCCCCTGTGCCAGGCCTGGCAGGGCTGATAGAGCTCAGAGAGAGTCTCTGTGCCTTCTTCTGTGCCCTCTCTGCCCTCTTCTGTGCCCTCTTCTGTGCCCTCTGTGCCCTCTGTGCCAGCCCTGTCTGTGCTGTACCCCAGAGCGAAGCCATCGCTGCCTCTGTCCTGTGCCCTCTGTGCCCTCTGTGCCCCTTGAGCCAGGCCTGGCAGGGCTGATAGAGCCCAGGCAGAGTCTCTGTGCCCTCTCTGCCCTCTTCTGTGCCCTCTGTGCCCTCTGTGCCAGCCCTGTCTGTGCTGTACCCCAGAGTGGCACTGTCGCTGCCTCTGTCCTGTGCCCTCTGTGCCCCTTCTATGCCCTCTGTGCCCTCTATGCCCCCTGTGCCAGGCCTGGCAGGGCTGATAGAGCCCAGACAGAGTCTCTCTGCCCTCTTCTGTGCCCTCTCTGCCCTCTTCTGTGCCCTCTGTGCCCTCTGTGCCAGCCCTGTCTGTGCTGTACCCCAGAGCGGCACTGTCGCTGCCTCCGTCCTGTGCCCTCTGTGCCCTCTGTGCCCCTTCTATGCCCTCTGTGCTCTCTATGCCCCCTGTGCCAGGCCTGGCAGGGCTGACAGAGCCCAGACAGAGTCTCTGTGCCCTCTTCTATGCCCTCTGTGCCCTCTTCTGTGCCCTCTGTGCCCTCTGTGCCAGCCCTGTCTGTGCTGTACCCCAGAGCGAAGCCATCGCTGCCTCCTTCCTGTGCCCTCTGTGCCCTCTGTGCCACTTCTATGCCCCCTGTGCCCTCTATGCCCCCTGTGCCAGGCCTGGCAGGGCTGATGGAGTTCAGACAGAGTCTCTCTGCCCTCTTCTGTGCCCTCTGTGCCCTCTTCTGTGCCCTCTGTGCCAGCTCTGTCTGTGCTGCACCCCAGAGCGGCACTGTCGCTGCCTCCGTCCTGTGCCCTCTGTGCCCTTTGTGCCCCTTCTATGCCCTCTGTGCCCTCTGTGCCAGGCCTGGCAGGGCTGCCAGAGCCCAGACAGAGTCTCTGTGCCCTCTTCTGTGCCCTCTCTGCCCTCTTCTGTGCCCTCTGTGCCCTCTGTGCCAGCTCTGTCTGTGCTGCACCCCAGAGCGGCACTGTCGCTGCCTCCGTCCTGTGCCCTCTGTGCCCTTTGTGCCCCTTCTATGCCCTCTGTGCCCTCTGTGCCAGGCCTGGCAGGGCAGATAGAGCCCAGGCAGAGTCTCTGTGCCCTCTCTGCCCTCTTCTGTGCCCTCTGTGCCCTCTGTGCCAGCTCTGTCTGTGCTGCACCCCAGAGCGCCACTGTCGCTGCCTCCGTCCTGCGCTCGCTCTGCCCTCTGTGCCCTCTGTGCCCTCTGTGCCAGGCCTGGCCGAGCTGCCAGCGCCCACAGAGCCTCTCTGAGCCTTCCCCATGCCCTCTGTGCCCCCTGTGCCAGGCCTGGACGGGCTGATAGAGCCCAGAGAGAGTCTCTGTGCCCTCTGTGCCAGCCCTGTCTGTGCTGCACCCCAGAGCGCCACTGTCGCTGCCTCCGCCCTGTGCCCTCTGTGCCCCTTCTATGCCCTCTGTGCCAGGCCTGGCAGGGCTGATAAAGCCCAGAGAGAGTCTCTGTGCCCTCTTCTGTGCCCTCTCTGCCCTCTTCTGTGCCCTCTGTGCCCTCTGTGCCAGCTCTGTCTGTGCTGCACCCCAGAGCGGCACTGTCGCTGCCTCCGTCCTGTGCCCTCTGTGCCCTCTGTGCCCTCTGTGCCAGGCCTGGCCAAGCTGCCAGCGCCCACAGAGCCTCTGTGAGCCTTCCCCATGCCCCCTGTGCCCCCTGTGCCAGGCCTGGACGGGCTGATGGAGCCCAGAGAGAGTCTCTGTGCCCTCTGTGCCAGCTCTGTCTGTGCTGCACCCCAGAGCGGCACTGCCGCTGCCTCCGCCCTGTGCCCTCTGTGCCCCTTCTATGCTCTCTGTGCCCTCTGTGCCAGGCCTGGCAGGGCTGATAGAGCCCAGAGAGAGTCTCTCTGCCCTCTTCTATGCCCTCTCTGCCCTCTTCTGTGCCCTCTGTGCCCCTATGCCCTCCCTGTCTGTGCTGCTGCCACCCCAAACCGAAGCCGTCCTGCGCTCGCTCTGCCCTCTGTGCCCTCTGTGCCCTCTGTGCCAGGCCTGGCCGAGCTGCCAGCGCCCACAGAGCCTCTCTGAGCCTTCCCCATGCCCTCTGTGCCCCCTGTGCCAGGCCTGGACGGGCTGATGGAGCGCTGTGCCCAGTACAAGAAGGATGGAGCTGACTTTGCCAAGTGGCGCTGCGTGCTCCGCATTGGGCCCCGCACCCCCTCCAGGCTGGCAGTGCTGGAGAATGCCAACGTCCTGGCACGCTATGCCAGCATCTGCCAGCAGGTCTGGGCACCTTGGGGGGGGCACTGGAGGGTGCCCAGGGGGCGTGGGGTGGCAGCTAGAGGGGGTTGGGGGTGGGGAAGAGAGGGTTGGGGGCGGTAAGGAGGGGATCGTGGGCAGGTAGGAGGGGGTAGGGGGCAGCTGAGTGGCATTGGGTGGCATCTAGAGGGGGTTGAGGGCACCCAGGTGGCATTGGGTGGCATCTAGAGGGGGTTGTGGGCAGCTGAGTGGCATTGGGTGGCATCTAGAGGGGGTTGAGGGCACCTAAGTGGCATTGGGTGGCATCTAGAGGGGGCTGTGGGCACCTAAGTGGCCTTGGGTGGCATCTAGAGGGGGTTGAGGGCACCTAAGTGGCATTGGGTGGCATCTAGAGGGGGTTGTGGGCAGCTGAGTGGCATTGGGTGGCATCTAGAGGGGGTTGAGGGCATCTAGAGGGGGTTGGGGGCAGCTGAGTGGCATTGGGTGGCATCTAGGAGGGGGTTGGGGGCACCTAAGTGGCATTGGGTGGCATCTAGAGGGGGTTGGGGGCACCTAAGTGGCATTGGGTGGCATCTAGGAGGGGGTTGAGGGCATCTAGGAGGGGGTTGGGGGCAGCTGAGTGGCATTGGGTGGCATCTAGGAGGGGGTTGAGGGCATCTAGGAGGGGGTTGAGGGCATCTAGAGGGGGTTGTGGGCACCTAAGTGGGCTTGGGTGGCAGCTAGAGGGGGTTGTGGGCATCTAGAGGGGGTTGAGGGCATCTAGGAGGGGGTTGAGGGCATCTAGAGGGGGTTGGGGGCAGCTGAGTGGCATTGGGTGGCATCTAGAGGGGGTTGAGGGCATCTAGGAGGGGGTTGGGGGCAGCTGAGTGGCATTGGGTGGCATCTAGAGGGGGTTGAGGGCATCTAGAGGGGGTTGGGGGCACCTAAGTGGCATTGGGTGGCATCTAGAGGGGGTTGAGGGCATCTAGGAGGGGGTTGGGGGCAGCTGAGTGGCATTGGGTGGCATCTAGGAGGGGGTTGAGGGCATCTAGGAGGGGGTTGAGGGCATCTAGAGGGGGTTGGGGGCAGCTGAGTGGCATTGGGTGGCATCTAGGAGGGGGTTGAGGGCATCTAGGAGGAGGTTGAGGGCACCTGAGTGGCATTGGGTGGCATCTAGAGGGGGTTGAGGGCATCTAGGAGGGGGTTGAGGGCATCTAGAGGGGGTTGTGGGCACCTAAGTGGGCTTGGGTGGCATCTAGAGGGGCTTGGGTGGCATCTAGGAGGGGGTTAAGGGCACCTAAGTGGGCTTGGGTGGCATCTAGAGGGGGTTGAGGGCATCTAGGAGGGGGTTGAGGGCACCTAAGTGGGCTTGGGTGGCATCTAGAGGGGGTTGAGGGCACCTAAGTGGCATTGGGTGGCATCAAGAGGGAGTTGAGGGCATCTAGGAGGAGGTTGTGGGCACCTGAGTGGCATTGGGTGGCATCTAGAGGGGGTTGAGGGCACCTAAGTGGCCTTGGGTGGCATCTAGAAGGGTTTGTGGGCACCTAAGTGGGCTTGGGTGGCATCTAGAGGAGGTTGTGGGCACCCAGGTGGCATTGGGTGGCACCTAGAGGGGGTTGAGGGCATCTAGGAGGAGGTTGAGGGCACCTGAGTGGCATTGGGTGGCATCTGGGAGGGGGTTGTGGGCACCTGAGTGGCATTGGGTGGCATCTAGAGGGGGTTGTGGGCACCCAGGTGGCATTGGGTGGCATCTAGAGGGAGTTGGGGGCATCTAGGAGGGGGTTGAGGGCACCTGAGTGGCACTGGGTGGCATCTAGAGGGGGTTGAGGGCATCTAGGAGGGGGTTGAGGGCACCTGAGTGGCACTGGGTGGCATCTAGAGGGGGTTGAGGGCATCTAGGAGGGAGTTGAGGGCATCTAGAGGGGGTTGTGGGCACCTAAATGGGCTTGGGTGGCATCTTGAGGGGGTTGAGGGCATCTAGGAGGGGGTTGGGGGCAGCTGAGTGGCATTGGGTGGCATCTAGAGGGGGTTGTAGGCACCTAAGTGGGCTTGGGTGGCATCTAGAGGGGGTTGGGGACACCCAAGTGGCATTGGGTGGCATCTAGAGGGGGTTGGGGGCATCTAGGAGGGGGTTGAGGGCACCTGAGTGGCACTGGGTGGCATCTAGAGGGGGTTGAGGGCATCTAGGAGGGGGTTGAGGGCACCTAAGTGGGCTTGGGTGGCATCTAGAGGGGGTTGAGGGCACCTAAGTGGCATTGGGTGGCATCTAGAGGGGGTTGAGGGCACCTAAGTGGCATTGGGTGGCACCTAGAGGGGGTTGAGGGCATCTAGGAGGGGGTTGAGGGCACCTGAGTGGCATTGGGTGGCATCTAGAGGGGGTTGAGGGCATCTAGGAGGGGGTTGAGGGCACCTAAGTGGCATTGGGTGGCATCTAGAGGGAGTTGAGGGCATCTAGGAGGAGGTTGAGGGCACCTGAGTGGCATTGGGTGGCATCTAGAGGGGGTTGAGGGCACCTAAGTGGCATTGGGTGGCATCTAGAGGGGGTTGTGGGCACCTAAGTGGCACTGGGTGGCATCAAGAGGGAGTTGAGGGCATCTAGGAGGGGGTTGAGGGCACCTAAGTGGCATTGGGTGGCATCTAGAGGGGGTTGAGGGCATCTAGGAGGAGGTTGAGGGCACCTGAGTGGCATTGGGTGGCATCTAGAGGGGGTTGAGGGCACCTAAGTGGCCTTGGGTGGCATCTAGGAGGGGGTTGTGGGCACCTAAGTGGCCTTGGGTGGCATCTAGAAGGGGGTTGTGGGCACCCAGGTGGCATTGGGTGGCATCTAGAGGGGGTTGAGGGCACCCAGGTGGCATTGGGTGGCACCTAGAGGGGGTTGAGGGCATCTAGGAGGAGGTTGAGGGCACCTGAGTGGCATTGGGTGGCATCTGGGAGGGGGTTGTGGGCACCTGAGTGGCATTGGGTGGCATCTAGAGGGGGTTGTGGGCACCCAGGTGGCATTGGGTGGCATCAAGAGGGAGTTGAGGGCATCTAGAGGGGGTTGAGGGCACCTGAGTGGCATTGGGTGGCATCAAGAGGGGGTTGAGGGCATCTAGGAGGGGGTTGAGGGCACCTAAGTGGCACTGGGTGGCATATAGAGGGGGTTGTGGGCACCTAAGTGGCATTGGGTGGCATCAAGAGGGAGTTGAGGGCATCTAGAGGGGGTTGAGGGCACCTGAGTGGCATTGGGTGGCATCAAGAGGGGGTTGAGGGCATCTAGGAGGGGGTTGAGGGCACCTAAGTGGCACTGGGTGGCATCCAGAGGGGGTTGAGGGCATCTAGGAGGGGGTTGAGGGCATCTAGGAGGGGGTTGAGGGCACCCAAGTGGCATTGGGTGGCATCCAGAGGGGGTTGAGGGCACCTAAGTGGCATTGGGTGGCATCCAGAGGGGGTTGAGGGCACCTAAGTGGCATTGGGTGGCATCTAGAGGGGGTTGAGGGCACCTAAGTGGCACTGGGTGGCATCTAGAGGGGGTTGAGGGCACCTAAGTGGCATTGGGTGGCATCTAGAGGGGGTTGGGGGCACCTAAGTGGCATTGGGTGGCATCTAGAGGAGGTTGTGGGCACCCAGGTGGCATTGGGTGGCATCTAAGAGGGGGTTGTGGGCACCTAAGTGGCATTGGGTGGCATCTAGAGGGGGTTGTGGGCACCCAGGTGGCATTGGGTGGCATCTAGAGGGGGTTGTGGGCACCCAAGTGGCATTGGGTGGCATCTAGGAGGGGGTTGTGGGCACCCAAGTGGCATTGGGTGGCATCTAGAGGGGGTTGTGGGCACCTAAGTGGCATTGGGTGGCATCTAGAGGGGGTTGTGGGCACCTAAGTGGCATTGGGTGGCATCTAGAGGGGGCTGAGGGCATCTAGGAGGGGGTTGAGGGCACCTAAGTGGCATTGGGTGGCATCTAGAGGGGGTTGGGGGCACCCAGCTGGCCTTGGGTGGCACCTAGGGGGGTGGGGCTGGTGCCAGCTGGCAGGAGGTGGTGCCAGCTGTGCCCACTGCCCCCTGCCCCCCCCCCAGAATGGCATCGTGCCCATCGTGGAGCCTGAGATCCTGCCCGATGGGGACCACGACCTGAAGACCTGCCAGTATGTGACTGAGAAGGTTGGTGCCCACCTTGGTGCCCACCTTGGTGCCCACTGTGCCCCCTGCAGGTGCTGGCAGCTGTGTGCAAGGCCCTGAGTGCCCTCCTGAGCCCCTCCCTGCCCTCCACACCCAACCTAGTGCCCTCTCTACCCACTTTGATGCCCTCTGCACCCACTTTGATGCCCTCTGTGCCCACTTTGATGCCCACCTCGGTGCCCACCATGCCCCCTGCAGGTCCTGGCACCTGTGTCCAAGACCCTGAGTGCCCTCCTGAGCCCCTCCCTGCCCCTCCAGCTGCCACACACCCACTTTAATGCCCTCTCTACCCACCCTAGTGCCCTCTCTACCCACTTTAATGCCCTCTGTGCCCACTTTAACACCCTCAGTACCCACTTTGATGCCCACCCCGGTGCCCACCATGCCCCCTGCAGGTCCTGGCAGCTGTGTGCAAGGCCCTGAGTGCCCTCCTGAGCCCCTCCAGCTGCCTCACACCCACTTCAATGCCCTCTGTGCCCACTTTAATGCCCTCTCTACCCACTTTAATGCCCTCTGTGCCCACTTTAACACCCTCTGTGCCCACTTTAACACCCTCTGTGCCCACTCTGATGCCCACCCCGGTGCCCACCATGCCCCCTGCAGGTCCTGCCAGCTGTCTACAATACCCTGAGTGCCCTCCTGAGCCCCTCCCTGCCCCTCCCTGCCCCTCCAGCTGCCTCACACCCACTTCAATGCCCTCTGTGCCCACTTTAACACCCTCTGTGCCCACTTTGATGCCCACCTCGGTGCCCACCATGCCCCCTGCAGGTCCTGCCAGCTGTCTACAATACCCTGAGTGCCCTCCTGAGCCCCTCCCTGCCCTCCACACCCACCCTAGTGCCCTCTCTACCCACTTTAATGCCCTCTCTACCCACTTTGACGCCCTCTGTGCCCACTTTGATGCCCACCTCGGTGCCCACCCTGCCCCCTGCAGGTCCTGGCAGCTGTGTCCAAGACCCTGAGTGCCCTCCTGAGCCTCTCCCTGCCCCTCCAGCTGCCTCACACCCACTTTAATGCCCTCTCTACCCACTTCAATGCCCTCTCTACCCACTTTAACGCCCTCAGTGCCCACTCTGATGCCCACCCCGGTGCCCACCATGCCCCCTGCAGGTCCTGGCACCTGTGTCCAAGACCCTGAGTGCCCTCCTGAGCCCCTCCCTGCCCTCCACACCCAACCTAGTGCCATCCACCCCTCTCCAGCTGCCCCCATACCCACTTTGATGCCCTCTGTGCCCACTCTGATGCCCACCCCGGTGCCCACCATGCCTCCTGCAGGTCCTGGCACCTGTGTCCAAGACCCTGAGTGCCCTCCTGAGCCCCTCCCTGCCCTCCACACCCACTTTAATGCCCTCTCTACCCACTTTAACACCCTCTGTGCCCACTCTGATGCCCACCCCCGTGCCCACCGTGCCCCCTGCAGGTCCTGGCAGCTGTGTGCAAGGCCCTGAGTGCCCTCCTGAGCCCCTCCCTGCCCTCCACACCCACCCTAGTGCCCTCTCTACCCACTTTGATGCCCTCTCTACCCACTTTAGCGCCCTCTGTGCCCACTTTGACGCCCTCGGTGCCCACTTTGATGCCCACCCCAGTGCCCACCATGCCCCCTGCAGGTGCTGGCAGCTGTGTCCAAGGCCCTGAGTGCCCTCCTGAGCCCCTCCCTGCCCTCCACACCCACCCTAGTGCCCTCTCTACCCACTTTAGTGCCCTCTCTACCCACTTTAACACCCTCTGCACCCACTTTGATGCCCTCTGTGCCCACCTTGGTGCCCACCCCAGTGCCCACCATGCCTCCTGCAGGTCCTGGCACCTGTGTCCAAGACCCTGAGTGCCCTCCTGAGCCCCTCCCTGCCCCTCCAGCTGCCTCACACCCACTTTAATGCCCTCTCTACCCACTTTAACACCCTCTGCACCCACTTTGATGCCCTCTATGCCCACTTTGATGCCCACCCTGGTGCCCACCATGCCCCCTGCAGGTCCTGGCACCTGTGTCCAAGGCCCTGAGTGCCCTCCTGAGCCCCTCCAGCTGCCTCATACCCACTTCAATGCCCTCTGTGCCCACTTTAATGCCCTCTGTGCCCACTTTAACACCCTCAGTGCCCACTTTGATGCCCACCCCGGTGCTCACCCTGCCCCCTGCAGGTCCTGGCAGCTGTGTCCAAGACCCTGAGTGCCCTCCTGAGCCCCTCCCTGCCCCTCCAGCTGCCTCACACCCACTTTGATGCCCTCTCTACCCACTTTGATGCCCTCTGTGCTCACTTTAACGCCCTCTGTGCCCACTTTGATGCCCACCTCGATGCCCACCATGCCCCCTGCAGGTGCTGGCAGCAGTCTACAAGGCCCTGAGTGCCCTCCTCAGCCCCTCCCTGCCCTCCACACCCACCCTAGTGCCCTCTCTACCCACTTTAGCGCCCTCTGTGCCCACTTTGATGCCCTCTGTGCCCACTTTGATGCCCACCTCGGTGCCCACCATGCCCCCTGCAGGTCCTGCCAGCTGTCTACAAGGCCCTGAGTGCCCTCCTGAGCCCCTCCCTGCCCTCCACACCCACCCTAGTGCCCTCTCTACCCACTTTAACGCCCTCTGTGCCCACTTTGATGCCCTCTGTGCCCACTTTGACTCCCTCTGTGCCCACTTTGATGCCCACCCCAGTGCCCACCCTGCCCCCTGCAGGTGCTGGCACCTGTGTCCAAGACCCTGAGTGCCCTCCTGAGCCTCTCCCTGCCCTCCACACCCACCCTAGTGCCCTCTCTACCCACTTTAACACCCTCTGTGCCCACTTTGATGCCCTCAGTGCCCACTCTGATGCCCACCTCGGTGCCCACCCTGCCTCCTGCAGGTCCTGGCACCTGTGTCCAAGGCCCTGAGTGCCTCCTGAGCCCCTCCAGCTGCCTCACACCCACTTCAATGCCCTCTGTGCCCACTTTAATGCCCTCTGTGCCCACTTTAACACCCTCTGTGCCCACTCTGATGCCCACCCTGGTGCCCACCATGCCCCCTGCAGGTCCTGGCACCTGTGTCCAAGACCCTGAGTGCCCTCCTGAGCCCCTCCCTGCCCCTCCAGCTGCCTCACACCCACCCTAGTGCCCTCTCTACCCACTTTAACACCCTCTGTGCCCACTTTAATGCCCTCTGCACCCACTTTGACTCCCTCTGTGCCCACTCTGATGCCCACCTCGGTGCCCACCATGCCCCCTGCAGGTCCTGCCAGCTGTCTACAATGCCCTGAGTGCCCTCCTGAGCCTCTCCCTGCCCTCCACACCCACCCTAGTGCCCTCTCTACCCACTTTAATGCCCTCTGTGCCCACTTTAACACCCTCTGTGCCCACTTTAACACCCTCTGTGCCCACTCTGATGCCCACCTCGGTGCCCACCATGCCCCCTGCTGGTGCTGGCAGCTCTGTCCAAGGCCCTGAGTGCCCTCCTGAGCTCCTCCCTGCCCTCCACACCCACCCTAGTGCCATCCACCCCTCTCCAGCTGCCCCCATACCCACTTTAATGCCCTCTCTACCCACTTTGATGCCCTCTGTGCCCACTCTGATGCCCACCCCGGTGCCCACCATGCCCCCTGCAGGTCCTGGCAGCTGTGTCCAAGGCCCTGAGTGCCCTCCTGAGCCCCTCCCTGCCCCTCCAGCTGCCTCACACCCACTTTGGTGCCCTCTGTGCCCACTCTGATGCCCACCCCGGTGCCCACCGTGCCCCCTGCTGGTGCTGGCAGCTGTGTCCAAGACCCTGAGTGCCCTCCTGAGCCCCTCCAGCTGCCTCATACCCACTTTAATGCCCTCTGTGCCCACTTAAACTCCCTCTGTGCCCACTTTAATGCCCTCTGTGCCCACTTTGATGCCCACCTCGGTGCCCACCATGCCCCCTGCAGGTCCTGCCAGCTGTGTCCAAGACCCTGAGTGCCCTCCTGAGCCTCTCCCTGCCCTCCACACCCACCCTAGTGCCCTCTCTACCCACTTTGATGCCCTCTGTGCCCACTTTGACGTCCTCGGTGCCCACTTTGATGCCCTCTGTGCCCACTTTGATGCCCACCTCGGTGCCCACCATGCCCCCTGCAGGTCCTGCCAGCTGTGTCCAAGACCCTGAGTGCCCTCCTGAGCCCCTCCCTGCCCCTCCAGCTGCCTCACACCCACTTTGATGCCCTCTCTACCCACTTTGATGCCCTCTGTGCTCACTTTAACTCCCTCTGTGCCCACTTTGATGCCCTCTGTGCCCACTTTGATGCCCACTCCGGTGCCCACCATGCCCCCTGCAGGTGCTGGCAGCAGTCTACAAGGCCCTGAGTGCCCTCCTGAGCCCCTCCCTGCCCTCCACACCCACCCTAGTGCCATCCACCCCTCTCCAGCTGCCCCCATACCCACTTTGATGCCCTCTGTGCCCACTCTGATGCCCACCCTGGTGCCCACCATGCCCCCTGCAGGTGCTGGCACCTGTGTGCAAGACTCTGAGTGCCCTCCTGAGCCCCTCCCTGCCCTCCACACCCACCCTAGTGCCCTCTCTACCCACTTTAATGCCCCTCTACCCACTTTAATGCCCTCTGTGCCCACTTTGATGCCCTCTGTGCCCACTTTGACGCCCTCAGTGCCCACTCTGATGCCCACCCCGGTGCCCACCATGCTCCCTGCAGGTCCTGGCACCTGTGTCCAAGACCCTGAGTGCCCTCCTGAGCCCCTCCAGCTGCCTCATACCCACTTTAATGCCCTCTCTACCCACTTCAATGCCCTCTCTACCCACTTTAACACCCTCTGTGCCCACTCTGATGCCCACCTCGGTGCCCACCCTGCCCCCTGCAGGTCCTGGCACCTGTGTCCAAGACCCTGAGTGCCATCCTGAGCCTCTCCCTGCCCCTCCAGCTGCCTCACACCCACTTCAATGCCCTCTGTGCCCACTTTAACACCCTCTGTGCCCACTTTGATGCCCACCCCAGTGCCCACCATGCCCCCTGCAGGTGCTGGCAGCTGTGTCCAAGACCCTGAGTGCCCTCTTGAGCCCCTCCAGCTGCCTCATACCCACTTTAATGCCCTCTGCACCCACTTTAACACCCTCAGTGCCCACTTTGATGCCCTCTGTGCCCACTCTGATGCCCACCCCGGTGCCCACCATGCCCCCTGCAGGTCCTGGCACCTGTGTCCAAGACCCTGAGTGCCCTCCTGAGCCCCTCCAGCTGCCTCATACCCACTTTAATGCTCTCTCTACCCACTTTAATGCCCTCTCTACCCACTTTAGCGCCCTCTGTGCCCACTTTGACGCCCTCTGTGCCCACTTTGATGCCCACCTTGGTGCCCACCATGCCCCCTGCAGGTCCTGCCAGCTGTCTACAATACCCTGAGTGCCCTCCTGAGCCCCTCCCTGCCCTCCACACCCACCCTAGTGCCCTCTCTACCCACTTTAATGCCCTCTCTACCCACTTTGACGCCCTCTGTGCCCACTTTGATGCCCACCTCGGTGCCCACCCTGCCCCCTGCAGGTCCTGGCAGCTGTGTCCAAGACCCTGAGTGCCCTCCTGAGCCCCTCCCTGCCCTCCACACCCACCCTAGTGCCCTCAGTGCCGACTTTAATGCCCTCTGCGCCCACTTTAATGCCCTCTGTGCCCACTTTGATGCCCTCTGTGCCCACTTTGATGCCCACCTCGATGCCCACCATGCCCCCTGCAGGTGCTGGCAGCTGTCTACAAGACCCTGAGTGCCCTCCTGAGCCCCTCCCTGCCCTCCACACCCACCCTAGTGCCCTCTCTACCCACTTTAGCGCCCTCTGTGCCCACTTTGATGCCCTCTGTGCCCACTCTGATGCCCACCTCGGTGCCCACCATGCCCCCTGCAGGTGCTGGCAGCTGTCTACAAGACCCTGAGTGCCCTCCTGAGCCCCTCCAGCTGCCTCACACCCTCTTTGATGCCCTCTCTACCCACTTTAATGCCCTCTCTACCCACTTTAACACCCTCTGCACCCACTTTGATGCCCTCAGTGCCCACTCTGATGCCCACCCCAGTGCCCACCATGCCCCCTGCAGGTCCTGGCACCTGTGTCCAAGACCCTGAGTGCCCTCCTGAGCCTCTCCCTGCCCTCCACACCCACTTTAATGCCCTCTCTACCCACTTCAATGCCCTCTCTACCCACTTTGATGCCCTCTGTGCCCACTTTGATGCCCACCTCGGTGCCCACCATGCCCCCTGCAGGTCCTGGCACCTGTGTCCAAGACCCTGAGTGCCCTCCTGAGCCCCTCCAGCTGCCTCATACCCACTTCAATGCCCTCTGTGCCCACTTTAATGCCCTCTCTACCCACTTTAATGCCCTCTGTGCCCACTTTAACACCCTCTGTGCCCACTCTGATGCCCACCTTGGTGCCCACCATGCCCCCTGCTGGTGCTGGCAGCTCTGTCCAAGACCCTGAGTGCCCTCCTGAGCCCCTCCCTGCCCCTCCAGCTGCCTCACACCCACTTTAATGCCCTCTCTACCCACTTTAATGCCCTCTGTGCCCACTTTAACACCCTCAGTACCCACTTTGATGCCCACCTCGGTGCCCACCCTGCCCCCTGCAGGTCCTGGCACCTGTGTCCAAGACCCTGAGTGCCATCCTGAGCCCCTCCCTGCCCTCCACACCCACCCTAGTGCCCTCTCTACCCACTTTAATGCCCTCTGTGCCCACTTTAACACCCTCAGTGCCCACTTTGATGCCCACCCCGGTGCCCACCCTGCCCCCTGCAGGTCCTGGCACCTGTGTCCAAGGCCCTGAGTGCCCTCCTGAGCCCCTCCAGCTGCCTCACACCCACTTCAATGCCCTCTGTGCCCACTTTAATGCCCTCTCTACCCACTTTAATGCCCTCTCTACCCACTTTAATGCCCTCTGTGCCCACTTTAACACCCTCTGTGCCCACTCTGATGCCCACCCCGGTGCCCACCCTGCCCCCTGCAGGTCCTGGCACCTGTGTCCAAGGCCCTGAGTGCCCTCCTGAGCCTCTGCCTGCCCTCCACACCCACTTTGATGCCCTTTCTACCCACTTTAACACCCTCTGTGCCCACTTTGACGCCCTCAGTGCCCACTCTGATGCCCACCCCAGTGCCCACCATGCCTCCTGCAGGTCCTGGCACCTGTGTCCAAGACCCTGAGTGCCCTCCTGAGCCTCTCCCTGCCCTCCACACCCACCCTAGTGCCCTCTCTACCCACTTTAATGCCCTCTCTACCCACTTTGATGCCCTCTGTACCCACTTTAACACCCTCTGTGCCCACTCTGATGCCCACCCCGGTGCCCACCCTGCCCCCTGCAGGTCCTGGCACCTGTGTCCAAGACCCTGAGTGCCCTCCTGAGCCCCTCCCTGCCCTCCACACCCACTTTGATGCCCTTTCTACCCACTTAAACTCCCTCTGTGCCCACTTTAACACCCTCTGTGCCCACTCTGATGCCCACCTCGGTGCCCACCCTGCCTCCTGCAGGTCCTGGCACCTGTGTCCAAGGCCCTGAGTGCCCTCCTGAGCCCCTCCAGCTGCCTCACACCCACTTCAATGCCCTCTGTGCCCACTTCAATGCCCTCTCTACCCACTTTAATGCCCTCTCTACCCACTTTAATGCCCTCTGTGCCCACTTTAACACCCTCAGTGCCCACTCTGATGCCCACCTCGGTGCCCACCCTGCCTCCTGCAGGTCCTGGCACCTGTGTCCAAGACCCTGAGTGCCCTCCTGAGCCCCTCCAGCTGCCTCACACCCACTTCAATGCCCTCTGTGCCCACTTTAATGCCCTCTCTACCCACTTTAATGCCCTCTCTACCCACTTTAATGCCCTCTGTGCCCACTTTAACACCCTCTGTGCCCACTCTGATGCCCACCCCGGTGCCCACCCTGCCCCCTGCAGGTCCTGGCACCTGTGTCCAAGCCCCTGAGTGCCCTCCTGAGCCTCTCCCTGCCCTCCACACCCACCCTAGTGCCCTCTCTACCCACTTTAACACCCTCTGTGCCCACTTTGATGCCCTCTGTGCCCACTCTGATGCCCACCTCGGTGCCCACCATGCCTCCTGCAGGTCCTGGCACCTGTGTCCAAGACCCTGAGTGCCCTCCTGAGCCTCTCCCTGCCCTCCACACCCACTTTGATGCCCTTTCTACCCACTTAAACTCCCTCTGTACCCACTTTAACACCCTCTGTGCCCACTCTGATGCCCACCTCAGTGCCCACCATGCCCCCTGCAGGTGCTGGCACCTGTGTCCAAGGCCCTGAGTGCCCTCCTGAGCCCCTCCCTGCCCTCCACACCCACTTTAATGCCCTCTCTACCCACCCTAGTGCCCTCTCTACCCACTTTAACACCCTCTGTGCCCACTTTAACACCCTCTGTGCCCACTCTGATGCCCACCCTGGTGCCCACCATGCCCCCTGCAGGTCCTGGCAGCTGTCTACAAGGCCCTGAGTGCCCTCCTGAGCCCCTCCAGCTGCCTCATACCCACTTTAATGCCCTCTCTACCCACTTTGATGCCCTCTGTGCCCACTCTGATGCCCACCCCGGTGCCCACCCTGCCTCCTGCAGGTCCTGGCACCTGTGTCCAAGCCCCTGAGTGCCCTCCTGAGCCTCTCCCTGCCCTCCACACCCACCCTAGTGCCCTCTCTACCCACTTTAACACCCTCTGTGCCCACTTTGATGCCCTCTGTGCCCACTCTGATGCCCACCTCGGTGCCCACCATGCCTCCTGCAGGTCCTGGCACCTGTGTCCAAGACCCTGAGTGCCCTCCTGAGCCTCTCCCTGCCCTCCACACCCACTTTGATGCCCTCTCTACCCACTTTGATGCCCTCTGTGCCCACTTTAACACCCTCTGTGCCCACTCTGATGCCCACCCCGGTGCCCACCATGCCTCCTGCAGGTCCTGGCACCTGTGTCCAAGACCCTGAGTGCCCTCCTGAGCCCCTCCCTGCCCTCCACACCCACTTCAATGCCCTCTGTGCCCACTTTAATGCCCTCTCTACCCACTTTAATGCCCTCTCTACCCACTTTAATGCCCTCTGTACCCACTTTAACACCCTCTGTGCCCACTCTGATGCCCACCTCGGTGCCCACCATGCCCCCTGCAGGTCCTGGCACCTGTGTCCAAGACCCTGAGTGCCCTCCTGAGCCTCTCCCTGCCCTCCACACCCACTTTAATGCCCTCTCTACCCACTTCAATGCCCTCTCTACCCACTTTGATGCCCTCTGTGCCCACTTTGATGCCCACCCCAGTGCCCACCCTGCCCCCTGCAGGTCCTGGCACCTGTGTCCAAGACCCTGAGTGCCCTCCTGAGCCCCTCCAGCTGCCTCACACCCACTTCAATGCCCTCTGTGCCCACTTTAATGCCCTCTCTACCCACTTTAACACCCTCGGTGCCCACTCTGATGCCCACCTCGGTGCCCACCCTGCCCCCTGCAGGTCCTGGCACCTGTGTCCAAGCCCCTGAGTGCCCTCCTGAGCCTCTCCCTGCCCTCCACACCCACTTTGATACCCTTTCTACCCACTTAAACTCCCTCTGTGCCCACTTTAACACCCTCTGTGCCCACTCTGATGCCCACCTCGGTGCCCACCCTGCCTCCTGCAGGTCCTGGCACCTATGTCCAAGACCCTGAGTGCCCTCCTGAGCCCCTCCAGCTGCCTCACACCCACTTCAATGCCCTCTGTGCCCACTTTAATGCCCTCTCTACCCACTTTAACACCCTCTGTGCCCACTCTGATGCCCACCTCGGTGCCCACCCTGCCCCCTGCAGGTCCTGGCAGCTGTCTACAAGGCCCTGAGCGACCACCACGTGTACCTGGAGGGCACCCTGCTGAAGCCCAACATGGTCACGGCTGGGCACGCCTGTGCCAACAAGTTCATC